>NW_028301628.1:20000000-20303030 GCF_987345545.1 Pholcus phalangioides
TTGATGTGTGAATCACATATCCAAATGCGTATTAGTGGACACTAATCTGCATAGTATATGCTGTCATGGATTACCCACAGGAAATAACAGTATTTGAAATGATGTTATGAGTAATATTCATGATAAATAATTTAGACTTGGAATTTTGAAAAAATATTGAACTCTGATTTAATTTTTTTTTGGCCAGAAATTTTTATTTTGATTTTTTTTTTCCACTTTCAGGTTTACAAGTGTCTATGCAGAAATATAATCTACCTCATTCTGTAAACCAGAAGAATTTGCAGGAAGAAACAAAGGACACTCCGACGACGCCTTCTAGCAACTGTATCCCTCATGTGCCTCCGAATCGCAAGTTAATTCAGTCAGTGGAAGCTGATGACAAATCCTCTGATTCTGACTATCAGATTCTTTCTGCTGATGCAGAAAACCAGTTACAAAAGGGAAAAACCATTGATGGTTTACCTGACCTAACTGGAAATCAGTGCAATGATCTTTCTGACAATACTCGTCAGCCGCAAAATACAGAGCTGGATAAATCAATCCCGGTTACTGGATATGAGCAAACTGTTTCGTCTAATTCACTGCCACCCCCTAAGTGCACTAGAGTTAAGTTGAATAAAGTACAAATGAACACAAAGAAAGATGTTGGCTGTAATAGTCATTTGGTAGAAACGGAAGTGCAAAATGTTTCAGGTGATGGACAAGGAAATTGGAATGATGAATGTATAGTCGATGTAGTTTCAAACAAAATGACTTCTATTGAAAAAAGTATTGATGGTGTTATTCAAAGTACAGCTCTGTCGAATGTGGTTAAACATGACATTATTTTAACGAGAGAAGTGATTGTGGGGAAGGAGATCACTGAGGCTAGGGACAAAACTGTAATATTAGAAGCCAAGAAACCACCTATTGCACAGATAATCAGCGTGGATAATTTACCTAATCCATCATCACATGTGATTGAAGTGCCTTCCCTGTCTAAATCCATGATCAAGTCTGATCTTGCCATTGAACTAAGTTGTTTACCCTCGTTAATACCTTCTCATAGAGGAGGGGCTTTTCTTCCTGTCAGGAATGCACCTGTATTAGATAAATCCAAAAATACTGTCATCGGTTGTGTCACACAATGCAGTGTGGGAGATGAGCATTGTAAAAAAGATGCTAATACCAGTCTTCCAGTGACTACCAAGCTAATATCTCCTAGCAGTGGCTTAAGTTATGACAATATTCATACAAAAGATAAAAATAGTGATTCGGATACAGGAGACCATTGTTCTTCTGCTTTTCCAAGTGAAGAATCTAGTATGGATTCTGTAGATGAAGATCGCAAAAGAAATTTAAAGCTTGTTTCCGAATCGAAAACAAAAACAACAGAGTCTTCTAATGAGAAGGAAAAGCTGTGTGAAAAAGAAAATTCGGAAAAAGATGAAAACATATCAAAAATCGATCCCCTTGTTGATCCAGCAAAATGTGACATTAAGGAAGATCTGGAAACAGTTCAGAAAAGTCCTTATAACACAGAAACAATGAACTCTGGAACCTCAATTCCATTCAAAGGTTAGTTCTTTGGTTTCTATTTTTATGGTTTTTAAAGTTAATATTTCAATATAGTGAAAATTTTAAAACTACAACCAGCATAGTTTGTTTAGATGGGGCCTATTTTTGCTAGATGTTGGTACTATTGTAATCACAGGCACCCTGATGGCATCCATGGACTTCACAAATTGGAAAAATATTTATTCACCAGTAACATTTTGCAGGTGCCAAGCATTTTTCTCCCAGACAAAATTAATCCAAAATAATGTATTCTTTGACTTCTATGAGACTTAGGGACTCTTTTCATTGCTGGGCTGGTACACAGGCTGACATAATTTCAGACAATTTTGTTTCCCTGAGACTTCATTTCAGTTATCAAACATAAAAAAAAAAAATTAGGCACAAATCACAATTTTTTTCGTGGCCCTGGCGACTTGACATTTGTTCAGCCCTGGTGTAAGCTACAATGAAAATGTTGTATGTTGGATAACCACTGCAGGGTCTGTCTGTCCAACCAGAACTTTGGTCAGTTTTTCGGACCCTTCACAAAATGCAAATTAACAAAACCATAAATTTGGCATTTCATTTTCTCCTGTGATAAATTGATTAGATTTCTTTGCCTTCCATGAAATTTCTTCCTTTTCACAAAATTAATGACTGTTATCACAAAAATGAGGAAAATTTTCCCAAATAAAGAAAAAGTTAGGACAGACCCCTGCACTGTGTAATCACCATCACATTGAAAAAAAATTCTAGCATGAGCAAAATTATTCAATTAGTTCATTTTTACAAAATTAGGTTTGAAGTTTCTAGTCACATCAGGGGACTGAGGACCGCAATTAGCCTGCAGGCTTATATGTGTCCCAGTTATATGTGTTAAAAGGAAAATATTTTATTTTTATTTTCATCAAACCCAATTAAAAGAAAGTACACCTATATAAGTTAATTGATATAAGCATCAGATTGTCTTAGATACTTGTCTTTTGTGATAGTCGGTACTGTTAACTGAAATAATCTCTTGAGCATGGTAGCCTAGGTCGATAAGATACTCGTCTGTAGTACCATAGGATGTTTAGAGGTGTCGTAAGATGTCATCCTTGTCAGAAACTTTCCTGAAGCAGAGGTACAAGAGAAATGGCAATAACATCACACCAGAAAAAAATGTCTACCACAGAGTCCCATGCCGGGGAGTTAGCGCACTAACCCTTCATTGAGTATTAAAAAAAGGCTGCTGTTCAGAATCTGCAATAAATTGTAGATCCCAGTCTAATTAGCCCCCCGTGTGCAGAAAAAAAAAAACTGTGGTGTGACAAAAATTATCAAATGAAATAGGTAATCTCTTTTAGCAAAGCTCTTTTTCAGAAAAATCATTGAATTAGTGCACTGGAAAATATTCTATAAATTTCCCTTTGTTTCACTGTGTTCCCTCGTGTTAACTTAATTCCTCGTGTAAACAAAAGCAGGTGTGCCAGACTCCTACAGTATAAAAGTATGAATATATTACTTTGATTGTTTGACCCCCATCATTTGGTAAAGTGCTATATACCTCATAATTTTTTTTCTTTTTTAATTTCTGTAATAGTTTGAAGTTATCTTAAGAGGGGGAAAACACATTTGTTGAAGATGTCTGTTTTCAGGTTGGGTGTCAGACAAACACTCCCTTCTCTGGTCAATTCTTCTCTCATGTTTTGTTGCTGTAGTTTAAAAACAATATCTATATTTTTAGAAGGCTTTAGACTCCTCACAAAAGGAGTTTTCTTCTTCATGCTTTAACAACATTTTGATATGAAAATTATGTAAATAATCATCATCTCCAAAGCAGAATGTTTTGCATTGTTCTGCAACGAGTCCTCCGCTGACTAGAAATGTTCTGCAATAAAAATTCCCATAGTGTTATGGGAATATTATAATAGTGTTTTTTCGCTACGCTTACAGATCCGTAAGTAATAAATATGAAACAGCTGCAAGAGTATAGTAAGTTATTCAAAATTTTTTCATATTCGGTAGCATATTCAGCCCAGGAAAATCCTATGGTTGGATTAAATTAGCTTTAAAAATTTTTTTTTATGAGTTCGGAAAGTAGGGGAGGGGATATAAAAATAAGTAAAGAACTTCGTAGAATCTGCAGTGAAATAGCATTTCACTAAAAATGGTCGAAATATTAAAAAAATTAAAAGTATTAAGGGTCCAAAAAACTAGCTGAAAAATTGGTTGCACTTAATCCGTCTATTGTTTTATTCATATTTTATAATAACTGCATTATTATCCAAGTTAGATTGATTTCAAACCCAAAATAAGATGTTAGTAGACCCTTAGGATTAGACCAATTCCAGGGCCACCATTGGCAGACGCAAAGCTGGTAGAGAAAATGATCTGTAGGGGTCCCTCAAGTTGCTCAATAATTTTGGTTTATTCGTTGTATTATTTGAAATAATCATTATCATTTCTATAGCTGAAACGTGGCCATCTTGTATTTTGTAAAAAAATTAATTTTTATATTACCACATACGCGAGATTCCTTCAAGCACTGGGTTGTGTGGCTGCATCTGTCACACACCCCTGAGGGCGACTGGTCAATTTAATCAAAAACTTGATATGTATGTTTAATAAATAGCCATGGCTGTTTGCAGTGCATTTATGGTACGCAAAAAAAAAAAGAGATCAAAACAATGTGGGCCGCCCCGAAGCCCTGTCTGCTCCTACCCTGCCTTGTGTGAGCCATAACATCAATTCATGAGCTCTTGAGACAAGCATCAGTCCACTATACACATACAATGCAGTCCAATGCCTGAGTGAGGCATATGTAAGGCATGTGGTGAAACAAAAATTTCTAATTTTCCTCAGCTTTTCTAACTCTGGTTGCGTTCATGTGAAACAAATTCATTCACATCTAATTCCATCTGGTCAAAGTTACTGCATGGTAACACAGATCTTTCAGATCACTTGTTTGCATCTAAATGGGTCTTTGTGGGGGGGGGGGGGTGGTCTTTCTTATGATAAATACAGAGAGTTGGAAAACTTTAAAAAGAGTAATTCTTTTGAAGTTCTCAATTCTCAAAATATCTAAGTTTTACAGATTATAGCCTCTGAAATTCACTCATAAACTTAGAACTATGTTAAATAGGCACATTTATGGCATGAAAATTTCAAAAAAGACATTTTTACCAAAAAAGTTGAAAAATAGGCAAAAACAGGCATTTATGGTATTTTGCCTGAACTTCCGGGCTCTAGTAATAACTTTTAATACCATTCCAAGCTTGCCATTTTTCATTTCGGTATTTACCAAAACTTTTAATAAAATACACTTATATGTGAACTTGAATGTATATTGCGCTTTGTATTATAGAGAAAATATAATTTTTTTTCTCCTATTTTTCTTCTAGCTAAGACTTCAATAAATATATCAAAAGAAGATAACAGTGAAAGAAAAGGGGTGGAAGAGGATTCTGGGAATTTTGATGGACAACTTTGTAAGCAGGTTTCAAATGATATTGATTCTTCGTTGCACTCGATATCATCTGTACCTGTTTCAGTAGAAACATCAATCAGTCATTCTTTGTCATCAAAATTATTGGCTAAGGCAAATGTGGAATGCGAGGAGATGAAACAGTGTGATACGAAATTAAAATCGTTCTGCAATGAGACTAGCGAAAGTGATTCTCTTCTAGAAACAGCTAACAAGACAACTTCCTACCAATCTGAACCTTCTGTTATACCACCAACTTCAGCATCATCGAGTAATATATCCATGCATTCTTTGGCTTCACAAGGGAGGCTTTCATCTCCTGAAATTCCTACAAACAGAAGTGTGAGATTAATATTCAAAAATAGTTCCCACGGCTCTGCATTATCTTCAAGTGCTCCTACCAGTGTTGTCCTGCCATTAAATGCAGCAAAAACAGTACCAATAAAGCTTGTGACTGTACCAGGAATGGCAACAGGGTTATCTGTACGCTCAACATCAAATCCTAGTGTTGTAGAAATCATTGGTCCAAAAGCTGCAGTTTCTTCAGTTACATCCAACAGAAATATTCATTCATCATCCCCAGTGCGTTTGGTTGTTTCAAAAGTTTCATCTAATGTTGGTACAGCTTCCACCATTATTAACCCTTCAAATGCACCTGGAGTTAGAAATTGTGTTGTCGTGAAATCTGTTGTTGTGACTGGAACTTCATCCTCTCTTAAGCTGGTGTCTTCTGCTAAAAGTGAACCAACCACTGTTACTAGTGGATCGATCACTCTTGCTGACTCGAACTCTTCAAATAAGTGTAATGCTTCTACTGTGAAGAGTGAAGATGCATCTCCCGTTGTTGCAAGTTGTGTTTCAGACTGTAGGACTAGTGTTGGAAGCTCTAAACAAGAGAGATCAGAAAACATCAGTAAATCACCTCAGATGTTAAACTGTCTGATTCCCTCAAAAAATAAAAGCCTGTCTTTGCAACCAAATTCTATGAATGTTGAGTTTCCACCTGTGACATCTCAGTTGACGCTGAATACTTTGACCAGTGCTGAAACATCAGTAAAAAATCTATATCCTGCTGCCAAAATCACAAAATGCTCTTTGCCTGGAAATTTTACTGAGATAAGAATGGCAAATTGCATTCAAATGGACAATGACTTTATCAAATCCAGCGAAGAGAAGGAATGTAAAGCTGAATGTCAGTCCCCACGGCATGTTCAGAATGATTCCCAGCAAGTTATATACCCATTAAAAAGTAGGTGTGGTGCTTCTGAGGAACAAGACTATGAGAAACTTACAGAACAAAAACAAAATGTTGAAAAAACAGACATAGATGGAGTTGTGCTGGAGAAAAAACGTGGGTGTGCTTCTGGCTGCAGCAGTGCAGTTGCAATAACTTCCAAGAAATCTCCTGAAAGTTCCCAGGCATGTGTTCCTCAGAATATGGAAAAAAACATATTTTTCAGCTCAAAAAGCAATTGTACAAGTCCTATCACTGCTATTTGTGAAGGAAGTGGTGACCTTAGTAGTAATAGTGGTGGTGACAATAAAGAGTTGATTAGAAAACAGCTTATCCGTCCATTGCAAGATACAGTTATAAGTGGTGATGAGAAAAAAAGTGAGTTTGAGCAGCCAGAAGAAAATCATCTTGCAATTTCTCTAGTCTATTCTAAACCTGTGAAAAGAAAATGCTCAGAGAACGCTACTGAGCTCATAAAGGCTTGCTGCATAACAGGTGTTGAACATGAAAACCCAAAAAGGTCCCCAGCTCTGCTATTAAAATCAAAACTGGAGAATGATAGGATAGAAAAAACTATTCCTCTTCCAGATGAAGACTGCATGAGAGTAAGCTCAAGAATACGAGACGTAGCAAAAAAAGTCAAAGGTATGCCATGTTTTTACTATTTCTTTTCTAAAACTTTTGCTCATAAGTAGAGCTCGGATTTTTATGACCTAAAAACACAAAAATATGACTTCGTAATTTTCCCATTATTTCATCTTTTCTTTTTCAGTTATTTTTTCTTATCTTATAAAGTTGATAAATAAACTACATCAATTTACTGTTTCAATTAAAATTCTCTCACCAGATTCAAATGAAAGCCACACCTCGCATCAAATACCCAGAATTTCGGAAAATGACGTATAAAAATTTGGTTCACGCTCCCCTAGGACGCGTTTTTTCCTAGTTCCTAGAAGAAAATAAAGTAGAGAGAAAAACTTGCCCAACTTTTTCCCTTTTTACTATCTGTTACGATCGTGCAACCTTGAAAAAGTTGTTTTACTACTTTGAAGTACAAATGAAACATTTTACTGTACTGTATTGTATTGGTACATATACGTGCTGGTTGGTGAAGAATGTGATGACAGATATCTTGTCCTGGTCTCATTGTGTCCCTGAAATGACACACATGAAAGACAGTATATCAAATTTCGTTTCTATTTCCCTGCAGGTTTCCTCCCCTCATGTTACATACCAGAAATGATGGCACTTTTGCGGCTATCTACCAGCATTCAAAGTCAGCGTCTATACGACGCTTTGTTCCGACAAGATTGCCAATGCACATTTTAAAAAAATCATAAAGGGGGATTTGGAACGCCTGTTCAAATTGTAAAACATTTCCCGAGATCGTTCAGAAAAAAACAAATCTATAAAAACTCTACCTTGAATATCCACAGTTTTGCGATCAAGCTGCTATGTGGTAGTCACTGTTTTGCATCGTGAAAATCACCGGTGTGTATGCAGAATCGGCTTTTAAAGGGGCTCAAGGATTTCTTCCACAGAAATTGTGAGTCACTAACACTCAAAAAGAATTTTAAATTAACATAGTATAACAATGTATTTTTTTCCAATATTTTAATTTTCTTCAAAAATATTTTTAATTTTTGATCTTGGGGAAGGGCATGGGCCCCCACACCCTCCTCCCTTCCCAGATTTTACCTTTGGTGAAAATCCGGGTTTGAAACCTGCGCTTGCACAGTGCTAAAACTATAATAGGCTAAAACTATGATTTTCTAAGGTTTCCAATTTTGAGGCATTTTTGGAATAAAAAATGTGGAATAAAAATTTCAATCAAACACCGTCCACAGTTAATTAGTACATATTTGTAGCATTGTCCTTTTGCAGATAAATCTTAATCTTGTCGTGTATATGATATAGTATCTGTAATTGAATTTATCCAATATAGAATATAATAATTTCATTGAAATAAATTACCTTTTTTGGGTGAGGCAACATACTAGGGAAACAACTTTGGTAAACCCAAAATATGCAGAGAGCAAGAGCTAGACACATTTCGAACTGTATGAAGTTCCTTCTTCAGTAGCCAAGAAAAATGGAGAGATAGCAAAAAGGTATAAATACTTCATAGAGCAGAGTTGTTTGCTGTTCAAGACAATGAGTCAAAATTGAACACTGATCAGCTGTTGTGGTGATTGAGTGGTCATAGGGACAGACTCGTATTGCAAGGTCCCAGGTTCAAATCCCACTGTCGCCACAGTGGTGATTGGCTGAAGTTGGTTTTCTGTGGTTCCCAACTTCGAGGCACGAATTCAGCCAATCTTCCCTTTAAAAAGTCTTGCCATGGGGAGCAAGAGACCTACAAACGGTACACATGTAATTCAATCATTACACTTCATTTCTGAAATAAAGATTGCAGCACTGAAAATCAGACACAACACTAGATATGCACTCAGACTGTTAGGTACACACACTGACGCTTCTGGCACAACTACTAGGTAGTAAATTGCCCATAGATGGCGATAGACCTTAGATGTGTTCGGTTTGAAAAAAAATCTAGATCAGAGATTCCTTATCTTGGGTCACGACCCAAACTTGTGTTGCTAGGACTTTCCAGATAGGTCATTTAGATAGATCAACTAACAGACAAGGAATCTTGAGCTATGGGCCCCCATTTAAACTTGATTCTCAGGGGTTCTGAGACTGGTCGTACAAATCCATTTACGGCCAGGGACTCTTGAGCCATGAGTTACAACCTAGACTTCTAGACTTGATTCACAAGGGCTTCCTAGCATGGGTGTAAATGGCGGGTCAGCATCCAAGGTAAAGCCGACTAATCTAATGTATTTGTGTATATATGAATTGACATAATCATCACATGTTCCGCACTCCCCAAAGCAGAATATGCCGAAATGTGCGATGTACGTCGCAGAACAACCAGTGCTGTTGCAGAACAATCTGGAAGAATTTTAAGGAAAGTGTAGAAAACACTATTATGTATAAGTGAATTTTTGCTTCAGAACATTTTCAGTCAGCTGAGGGCTCGTTGCAGAACATCGCAAAACATTCTGCTTTGGGGCGCAGACTTTCAAGTCTATCTCCGCCTATGCTTCCTAGATGAGTCGTACAAACCCACTTACAGTCCTGTTAGAAATGCACGTATTGCATCACTAGTCTTACCAATTTCGAAAAATAAATAGTTCCATGGGGCCAAGTTCTGCCATGGTGAAACTCTCTTAATGGTCACCTCTGTTTTATGGCCAAATGATAATTTCCTGGGAAAAATCCTATTCAAGGTATGCATTTCGGACCCCTGCTTAATGGTCACCTTTGGATACAGTCATGGAAACGATTTTCATCATCTGTTCCATTAGGTTAAAAGCCATGTATGGGCACAAGATTTAGTTCAGTTAGGGCCCCTTGACCAAAGGGTCCTAGGGTAAGTGTTAGTTGAAAAAACTCTGACCTAGTCCAAGCTGCTTGAGAAAGACAACCATATCCCATCTGGGATAGGAAAGCAAACCTACCCAGTTGAAGAATGATGCTCTAAAACTAAACTTTACAAATCACAAAAAAAAAAAAAAAAAAAAAAAAAAAATCTGGGCACAAAAAAAAATTTATAGGAGCCAAATTTTTTTTTACTGACGAAAAACAGGTCCAAAATAATGTTTCTTCGGACTTTTCCAGGTGAAACATAGGCCATAGTAACCTCTTTTTATATTGGCAGATATGCGGATACAAATTCCAAACATTTTGTGCTGTTCTTGGACTAAAATTTAGTAACTACAAAGAAAATTTTAAGTTTCAATAAAATTTTTTTAGTCACCATGGCAATTTGGCACTTGAGGTTTGTCAAGCGCAGACTTTTTTATAGCTTCAAATATCCCCCATATTATTCGGCATGCCTGGAAACACTCAGATCAGCATGCTACTACACCAAACACCAACTCTGTCCATATCGCTGTATTGCAATTTACTGCCATTAATTTAATGAGATGGGTGGAAATGAAGGTGCTGTGTAGGGATGTAAAATTCTCGAGAATAATCTTTAGGAGAATATTCTCTAGTAGGACTACTATTATAAATAACTTTAGAATATTCTTATAAGTTCTTGATGAGAATATTCTGCTATTTATAATATAGTTACATATAATATCCTTGAATATTCTCTGGAAGAACTACTTTCATAAATTACTGGGGAATATTCTTATAGAAAATAATAAGAATTATTCTGAAGTTATTAATAATATAATCCATCCAGAGAATATTCTCGAATATTGTCCTCGATGAGAATAGGGCCTATTCTTCAGTTACTGAAATCTTTCCGGGGAGTATTATCAAGAATATATGTAAAATAACATGTATTATAATAAATAATCTCGATAAATAACTTGAGAATAATTATTATTTTCAATAAGAATATTCTCTAGTAATTTATAATAGTAATAGTTTTTTGAGAGAATATTCTCCGTCCTTGTCTCTTTTCCCATTAAGATGGGAATATTGAAGTTTGTAGACCACAATATTAAAGTTTGAAAGCAAGAAAATTAAACCAACATGGCTGAATTGCACAACTTTTAAAGAAATGTGAGTGATACAGAATTGTAAGTGTATGTGCATTAAAGAAACAACAGTTCTGTATCTTCTTAGAATGAAGGTGATTATATAAGAATAGTTTCCTTTATCAATAAACTTTGGTTTAATTTCTTTTGTGTTATGAACTTATTTCTGAAAATTTATTTAATTTTAAAATAATTTTTTAAGATTTAATCTTAATTTTTTTCTAAAATCTTTATAACCAAACTTTTAAAACCTCTCATCATGACCTGGAGAATATTCTCGAACTAAGAAGTTGTCATTGGGGGTGATTATACCAAAAATTGTTTTGTTGTAAATGTTTCAGGCAATGAAAACTGATTTATATTTCACATTATAAACAAAATTAGTAAAAAAATTTAAATTATTTAAAAGAAAAATGAATATTCTCCAATTTTTACATCCAGGAGAATATTTTCACCTCACATCTCCAGTGCTGTGTATCGGTGGTTGCCTCCTGCTTGTTAGGAAAAATGTCTTATGTATATCCTCCCTTAGGTTTGAACCTGAGATTGTGATGACAACCTTCACTGTGGTAGACTAGCATCTTACCACCACACCACTTGGGCTAGACCAGAATGCTGGGAAATTCAAGTCCCTAATTCCGAATAATTCTTAACTACCTTGACTCTAAGAATAAAATGAATGGTTGTAAACCTGGTATTTTCACCTCATTTTAGGATTCTTTCTGGTTTATGAACTACAGTAAAACCTCGTTAAGTCGCCACTCCGGTTAAGTCGTCATTTTTCTTCAGACCCTTCCAGCTCTCATAGACCACAATGTTATTAAACCCTCGTTTACTCGTCGCTAATTTCGTTTAAGTCGTCACTATGAAAAAGTTTGAGAAAGAGACTATTTTTATGGCTCCCATTAAAAAAAGAGCTTGTTAACAGCATTGTCATATGCTTAAAAGTTGCCATTAAATCCTATGTACCCAAACGGAACAGTTTAAGTAACGGAAGTTACGCTGGGGAAGTTCATTTGCCGAATAAGGTTTTTGGAACGTTGGGGACTGTTCAGGCTAGATCTCATTTCTGCCTGGGCTCCATTGGAGAAACTGGACAAACTGCGAGACACCCAAGCTGTGTCGCAAGAAGCAACATAAGCACTTCGCCCCGGGCATCTCCGGCAAAACAAAAATTTGATATATCAAAGATCACATATAGTGCAAGGAAATAAAAAATTATGTAAATTGAAGAATCAAATTAATCAAGTCAAAGTGCAATGGGCACGGATAATAATCGTAGAAAGCATGGACTCTACTAATTTAGGGCTTGAAATTTAAACAAAATATCTTTGTTGAAAAAAATTAGACATTCTTTCCCAAGTTGAGGTCTTCTGTTTACTTTTCGGGGCTCAGGGCCCCTCCATCAAGTCAAAAGTGTTTGAGATTACTTTGTAGTTGCATCATGAATTACTGATGAATAATTCAAACACTAAAATTAAATTTGATGTATATGTAAAATTAATGTGCAATAGAATGTTTCTATTATGAAGAACAGCTTTCCAACAGTTGCTCTGTTAGTCTATAAATTAAAAATTACTAGTATAAATCAAAGTGTACATTACATTTCACCACAATAATTTAAATGAGAGAAAAAAATATAATTGCTATTATTTTTTCTTTGGCAATCATTAATTTTTATTAATATTGTTATTTTGATTCATACTTTAATAAATGTTTAATAAATGCTTACTTTTCCCTGCCCCGGGCCCCTCCACCAAGTCAAAAGTGTTCGAGATTACTTTGTAGTTGCATCATGAATTATTGATGAATAATTCAAACACTAAAATTAAATTTGATGTATATGTAAAATTAATGTGCAATAGTTATGAAGAAAAGCTACTTATTCAAACAGTTGCTCTGTAAGTATAAATTAAAAATTACTAGTATAAATCAAAGTGTACAGTACATTTCACCACAATAATTTAAGTAATAAGAGATAAAAAAATTGCTGTTAATTTTTCTTTCACAATCTATAAATTTTATTAATACATTGTTATTTTGATTCATACTTTAATGTCATATTACTTTAAATTTACATGATTTTCATAACATTGCACATTAAACCTGACGGAACTCCGCCTAAGTCATCACTCTGCTTAAGCCGTCATAATTTTTCGATAACTTGAGGTGACGACTTATCGAGGTTTTACTGTATTTACAGATAGTACTGGCTTGGCTTTAGGTTTGCTTTCCATGGCACAAATCTATGACATTTATAAAAAAATGTGATACTAAGGATATTCGTTCATGTAGATTAAATGAGTTAAATGGAAATATAAGTAGAGGCTACAAATCATTTTTGTAATCTTTGATCACGTTTGTTAAATTTGAGTAAGCAGAATGGGAAGAATTGAAGAAATATGCTGCAAAACATGACACATAAAGTGCAAAAGTGGCGGTATATTTTTTCAATCTATGAACATGTAGAAAAATGTGCAGAATACAGTATCTGTATTTCATATTAGAGGTTGATGATCAATAAGTAGATGTTTGTCTCTTTCATGTTGATCTCTAGCTGAAAGGTTCTCCCAATTGATATCCAGATAGTTGAAATCCCCCTAATATAACATAACAACCCTCTTTTTATTTACATATGTTGGAAATTTCATCATGAAGTTTGGTTCCCTATTTGGTGCTTTTTGTTTTCAAGCTCAACTTAAGTAGTTTCAATATAATTTCCATGTATGTTGCACTCTCTACCCTGCAAATATGATTTAGAAGTAAATCAACTCTCGCTTTTCCTGCCAGATCTATTTCTGAGGAAATTATCGTATCCAGAGATGTGTAAGAAGAATTCATCCCCCATCGTTTTCTCAAGACAAATAGTGATTGAGGACAGGCAGGCACTTTACCACTACAATCAAATACACAATTAGAAACCACAACAGGCAAATTATCCAACAAGGTGGCTGGAAAAAAGTAAAAGGAGAAATGGAGAAATAAGAATAACTGGTATTAGAAAAAATCCCATAAAATTAGGGTTGCCGTAGTCTAAATACAGCTATTCCAAAATAATAAGCCAGAAAAGTTAACTAAACAACTAAAATATCTGCCCGTAGACATATATGGTTGTCGTTCTGTAAATATGGATAGCTTCTCTGTTAATTTCACCCATCTTATCATATTTCCTCTTGAAAGTGTGTATTGTGGGGGAAATCAGAAGGTAAACTATTCCAGGCATTTACAACATTGTTGGAATAAAACTCCTTGCGACACAATAACTTAGAATTATCCCTAACTAATCAAAACTGGTTTGGGTCATTCAAGTATTATGTAAGCAGATTTTCAGCCATTTTTGACACCTCCCCCATTTGTCAGCAAAATACTGACCCCCCCCCCATCAGCAAAATTTCGTCAGCAGCTTAGAATATTTCATATCCTCAAAAAGGGGTAGTTGATGACGTAAACCCTCTCCCCCTTCTCGATGCTGTCGCAATACTTGAATGACCCCTTTCCCAGAGTCAAAGCATTTGAAAGACTGCATAACAATATTTAATGATCCATAATATCAAACCCCTTGAAAATCTTAAATACTTCAATCATATCTAATCAAGTCTATCTTTATACCTCAAGCCTTGCATACTGGCCACGCTCTAGTGCAGTGTTTCCCAAAGTGGGCAATATTGCCCCCCCCCCCCCCCTGTGAGTGATGAATGGTCCAGGGGTGTGTGATAGAAGTTACATTACACATTTAACATAAAATCCTATGGGGGTCACTTGAGTCTCGGGGGGGGGGGGGGTGCAATGAGAGAAATTCGGAAGAAGTGGGCGATGGAATGAAAAGTTTGGGAAACTATGCTCTAGTGGCGCTTCTTTGCACCCCCTTCAACCAAGTATATATCCTTTTGAAGATAGGGTCTCAAAAACTGTGCTGCCAGGAGGAACTTATCCTCGAAAAAGCTGAAGGATCACTCTAAGAAAATGCAAAGCCTTTTTAGGAATCAAACCGAGCAGTCCATTTGATTGTTTGACCACTGTGCAACAATGTTAAGAAAAACCTAAGCTGTTCGTCAATGAGAATTTGCAAATCAGAGAGCCTAGTTGCATCTGGAATTGTTTCCCCCATTTACCTTGTAAGTAATAGTAGGTTGTTCGAACCAAAATGAGCGACCATGCACTGGTGAATTTTGAAAGTCATGCTCCATTCATTTGTCCATGCCGCAATCCTATTTAAGTTAGCCTGGAGCAGCTCTCATGCTTTGATTCTCAACTAGACCCATTAGTTTAACGTTATTCACAAATTTTCTAACAATCCCATCAATTCTCTGATTTCGTTTATCGATAAAACTTGAAAACAGTATGGATCCAAGGACGCTTTCCTGAGGAACTCCATTTGTGATGCCTGTTCAATCAGAAAATTCCAGTTTACCATAACTCGCTGTGACCTATCCTGCAACCACGACTATCAAATTCAATAAGTTGCCCCCAAAATCCCATGTAAGCACTTCAAGAGTTTACCATGTTGGCCCTGATGGAAAGCCTTTGAAATCAAGATACATCACATCGACGTTTTTGCCTTTGCCCAAAGCCTTAGTCACATGATCATAGAAGCAAAGGAGGGTGGTTACATATGACTTGCCCTTCCTGAATCCATGCTGATTTTCGGACAAAACATTATTATCCTAAAAATTTCAGAAGCTAGCTTTTGATGATATTTTCCAGCATTTTTTGGAGAGGGAGCTAGTTAAACTCACGGTGATGATTTGAGACAGTTTCCCTACTACCCTGTTTAAAAATAGTAACTACATTAGTGTGTTTCCAATCCCTCAGCCATACTACCTATAGATCTGTGAAATAAAAGCATCTCATTAGCACGTCTCCTCTTTGTAAGAGCATGTCACGTCTGTGGTAAAAACATCTTGTCAATGCGTCTCATCTTATCTGTGGTAAAAACATCTCATTAGTGCATTCCCTGAAGACCCTTGAATGTCATCCGATCCCAGTGCCTTGCTAGCAGATAAATTCCTAAGAAGATGAATGACTTCCCTTCATCAACTTGAATTCCATTGAGTTCCTTATCAATCCAAGGTTCATCCCTACTTGAAACATCACCATCTTAGTTGAAAACTGACATGAAAATTCAGTAAATTCCTTGCACATGTTTTTGTTGCCCTCTCTCTACCTTACACTCTCCAATGACTAATGGACCAACAGATACCTTGCATCCATCATTAACATACACATACCTAAAAATTATTTTGGGTCTGTGCTAATATTGTCTGCCAATCTGTAGGTTCCACCTCTTTCTTACTATCTCTAATCACTTTATTTGGCTTTCTCCTTTTATCATTATATTTGGTCAAATCTAAGTTTAATTAAGCATTCTTTAATTCTCTAAACATCCTTTTCTTTTCAAGGTAAAGATTACGCACGTTATCTGTGAATCAGAGGATTTTTTTTTTTTATGAACGAAAGGTAGGATATCACGTAAAACAGAGGACAGCTTCATACCAAATTTTTCCCATCCACTTACTACACTGATTCCAACCGGTCTTGGAAAACTCCCGCTAACCTTTCTCTCAAAAGGTCAAAGTTACCAATTGTTTTACCACCCCAACAGATACCAACTAGTCTTCCAAAATATTTGCCAACTTTCTTCTCAATGGCCCAAAGTTGGTTCTATGAAAACAAGGAACCTATCTTTTGTTAACTGCTTCACTCGTAGAAAAGTTACATATGAAACTAATGACACGATCACTAGAAGAAAATTTGTCTCCCACTGATAGGTGTTCATACTCAATCAATAATGCACAACGTTATCAGCTCAAGAAAATCTTCCAGACCATTTGTTTGAGCAAGCAGAGGAATTTGTCGTTTGCTTGGTTTCTACAATATTTGTACAAAAATAAAATTACAAATTATTTGCCTCAAATATTAATCAAATAAAACGTGTGCAAAAAATTTAATGCCTAATTGGTTTGAGTTGCTTTATGTTATTTTAAAATTTAACTTCATTCTTTTCATTATTTAGAACATAAATAATTTTTTTCTTAGAATCTGATTTCACTACAACAAAAATTTTATACTGAATTTTAAAATTCGTAAAATTTGAAATCTCTTTATAACAAAGTTTTGTCATCGCGCAGTGATTTTTTTCAGTCTCTTGGAGTTTGTTATAGGGGGGGGGGGTTCAACTGTATTATATTTTATAAGCTCAAGAAAAATTGGGTTGCTCAATCATGTGTTGTTTTGTCCATTTAAAACAGTTTCTTATCTTTCCAGATGGGGTGGAAGTTCTGTCAACAACTGTTAAAAGGAGGCGGTGCCCTAAGGATGGCCACAGATAACCATTTGATTTTGTGTATAGAAATTGTACCTTTATACATACATACATATATATATAATTATGAGCATCTTTCATGTACATATTTTCACTGTAAATACCAGAGCTTCAAATTTGCTTGTATTTGTCCTGTATAGAGAATATAAATGAAATGGTGAATTTAGATTTGTCATCAAATGTTCATAATTCAACTGTTTCTCAGATTCATTATTGAAATAAATAATTGAAACAATAATACTGCATTGTTAAAAATATATATATATCATGACTGCTGGAGTCAGTGGTCAATTCATGCATTATCTATAAATAGTGATTCTTAAAGTGCCACTTATTTTGGGGCAATCGGTATGATATTATGCAGGCCATGCTGCTCAACATTTTTATTTTTTTCTGCTATCTCAAGTCATTGTTTTACCCTTTGGGAGAGGAGGTTACCAATTTTAAATTATTTTAAGAGCATCTTTTGATTAAAAAAATAGTGTTTTACTAAAAATCTAACTTTCATTTTTGAGGATATCAGAATGATTAAAACCATTATATTCTCAACAAGAAATCTACTCGATTTCTGTAGCAGGTACTTTTTTTTCCACTGTTGAAAAAATTGTTTTAATGAACTTCAAAACCTCCACTGTGCCAGAAATAGTATTTTTGTTATAAAAATTTCAGTAAAAGAAAGACTCTCTTTCATATATTTTTTTCTTGAATAAATATCTTGCGGTATCCTACTATTCGTCGAGGAAAAATTAAATCTTAGTAACTTCTTTTTTTTGTACATGCACTAAGGTATGATAACTTGGTGTAAAAATGCTAAATTTGAGGTTGAGTATTTGAGGACTGAATATATGAAAAAATTATGAAATTTTCACTGTGAAAGTTCACAAGTTTCTCTTACTGATGCAAATTTGAATCAAACAACTTGAGTGTGGCAATTGTCAGTTTAGATCATTTATGACATGATAGTCAAATGATAAGTGATTTGGCACCTATCCTATTAAAATTTCATAATTTTTCTTTGTAGTTTTTCCACGATAAAAGTGTGATGAAAGATCTTTTAGAAAACTTGAAAAAACAACCAATAATTCTGTTGGTTATGTTTGCTTGAATGCGACCAGCCCGTATATTGGCTGCATTTTTCATGTTTTATAAAGGAACTTTTGTAAAACTCTTAGAGTGTAATCCCAGCCTTAAACTTTATATTTTTTTCACAAATTACGATGTGTAACAATTTATACAGATGACGTTGCAAAATAGGTCAAAATCGTCATTTTGGAACTTGGGGGGTGGTCAACTATGGTTACCAATCGATAACTATATAAATGATTTAAAAAAAATGTTTGTCACCATCCTTGCCCTTTGTGCCGAAACAGAATAGCTTCATTTTACCTGGGGTAGCTATATTACCAAGGTTTCCTCTTTTATCAGGGTTTTTCAATTGATGTGCTGTTAATAAATTTAAGGGAAATATTAACTGAGTATTTTCTGTAGAAGTCCAAAACATATATTCAAATTGAGAAGTGAAAATTAGGTCTCGTGATATTGATTATACGTTTAAATTTATGGGATAGGAAATACCCTGACCAAGGATCTGGATCACAAGTGCTTCGAGTACAGTATATCATAATCTGGTTGGTATATTTCAAATGACTTACACTCAGCAACACTAAATAAGCAAAAATTTAATAAAGTGCAACATTTTTTTAAAGTCAACAGTCAGAAATGATGTGCATTTGCAGATATCGCAGCTAAGAAAGCGAAATCGCTTACTATTGTATAACCCGTTATTTTACACCGGTCTGCTTTGCAATTGTGAAATGTTGGGCATACTATATAAAGTAAATTTGAGATGATGTGGATAAGGCTGAGGTAATCTTGGTGGATTGAGTATGTATTTGAAAATGTGTAGTATTTTCAGAGTAAGTATCTCATCTAAACAGACTAAACTTGTTACTAAATCTACTACCATGTTTCCCCCAAAATAAGACCCCCCTCTTATATAAATTTTTGCTTCAAAAAATGCCTTAGGGCTAATATTAGGAGCTTCCTTATTTTTTGGTAGAATAACTATCTTTTTGAATGATGGTTACACAAAAATTGCAAAATGAAACATTTCTCTTGGGTGTTGTCGTTTAAAGTAAACAGGAAGTTCTGTTTAGATTTTCAGGACCATATGAAGCGATGTGTCCATGCCTACCAGAAATACTTGTTGCTTCATTCGGTCCTCAACCAGTTGTTTACTTATGGCCTGGATTGCACTCTAAAAGTTTTAGAAAAGTTCTTTTATAAAGCTTGAAAAACAACCGATAAGTCTGTATGATTACATTTGCTCAAATGTAAACAATACGCTTATTGTTTGCATTTTAAGTTTTATAAAAGGACTTTTTTAAACATTGTGTAATACCAGCTGTATGTTGTTGTTTTTATCGTCAAAAATGCTGTGAGCAGTAATTTTCTTTGATAAAAGTTGGTCTCAAATTTATCTGTTTATATATATATACACGTAGGCGTTCACCTTTCGTCCAAGGGGGCCTGTTTGGGTGTTACCGAAAATTTAATTTTTTTTAATATTATAATTTATTTCAAGCAAAAGTTCCAATGATATCATTTATTTATATTTTTTATTTGATAAGTAATAATAAAACCATTATCATTTTATATAGTTCGATAAATCCGTTATCTATTGCAACAACATATTAAATGCATCTCATTGACGATTTTAAGTAGGGCTTATATTAGGAGCATCCTGAAAAATCATGCTAAGAGTTATTTTCAGGGAAACACTTCAGTATCAGTGGTAAAGCCAACTTTTAACTACTCTGTCTGTTCTGACTAGATCCACCCGATCAGTTGTAAATCAGTTAAAAATTTTGGTTGAGTTAATCGATTCGATCAAACCGATTAAAATGTTTATAAATGAATTTGATTTATTTTTACAAAAACGATTGGATGTCTTATATAGTATTATGTATACATAACATTTTAGATATGTGACCACACGCATACACACACTTAAATATTCTTGAATCAATTTTATGAAATTTTTTTCGGAATTAAGAAACAAGCAACAAAAACTGGTGAGACATTCAGTTTTAGGGAAGCATCAGTTTCTCCCCCCCCTCCCCTCTCCCCAGTAATACCATTGAGAAGCGAAACCCACATCTCAGATATTTCCAACAGTTTCTAAGAGAAAAGAATCACGCACAACAGTATGAAGATCGAAAGTAGTTTCGAAATCGGGGACTAACCTAAAATAACCGATTTTCTAAAAAAAAAAAAACTAGATGGGATGTACGAAATTCCAGGGTACCGTAATTTCACACAACTATGGTTCAAACACCCATGCTCACTAAAACATCGATAATCGAGATGCGAACATCATCTAGTGAACTATTTGATTACTAGAGCAAAGAGCATAGATAGTGTAATATGTAGATGTGGTTAGAACGCCCTCTCTCCGATACTTTTCCGCGAATCAGCTGTTAGTTGGGGGTTATGCTTTTCACGTTATCTTTTCAGCTGCAAACTCTCTCGGCTACAAGTTACTACAACAAGCTGTTCTGCCCTATTGATATTCTGTAATACAGGTAATTTAGTATTTACATATGTTTAATAAACATTTTTAGTGGCATGTATATATAAAAATATTTGTAGGAAAAATAATAGAAAATTGTACTTTGCTCTCAACTATGGTTTTATGGACCGCAAGCTGTTACTTGCGGCTTCGCTCGCGTGGTTTGGTAATCTGAAAATTACTTGTCGATGATTCCCCCATTAAAATTTGAACCCCCTTGGAGGATGAATTTTCAGAAAACCCGTAGTGGGTATCTACATTATAAGACATATAATACTGACTAAATTTCATATTTATGGCTTCAGCGATTTCTGTTCAGTGATGATTGCTCCATATAACCTTTAAACCCCCCTCCCTAAGGGGGCCTGAATTTTGGAAAATCCCTTCTCAGTGAATCGCTACATTACAATACAAAAATACTGACTAAATTAATACGAACCCCCTTAGCGGTCGAATTTCGGAAAACCTTCACATAGTCATGAAACAAATTCCATGATGAGCTTCTGCAGTTTTAGCTCGGCGTGATTTCTCTATGAACCGCCCTTTTTGACCCCCCCCCCCCTTAAGGGTCGAGTTTAGAAAAACCCTTTCTTCTTCGCTCGAAGATGAAGATGGATATATGATATAATTGAAGTAACTTCTCTCAACTATGGTTCGTGAACGATTTATAACACAAAATATATAATGGACTATAGTTGGAACTTCATAACACAACTATGGTCTAAAATTTAATTTTAAAAAATCCATATTTGAGCTACATAAGGAATAAAAAAAATATTTAATGCTTGATCTTTCTACAGGCAATATTAGCAAAAAAAAATTTTTGAATAGTTTGAATACACACAAGTTATGATGTATCTATAAAATGGTGTTATTTTGGACCATAGTTGTGTGAAATTACGGTACGGAAAGTATGTTCAACGTATTAAATTGTTTCATGCGGGCGGCCAGAATTTCTTTCCTACTGTACTCGTATATTTGTTCACACCTGGAAAATGGTGCATGGAATGAATGAAATGTATTTTTAAAGCATTAATTAAACCTCTTGAACTGAAACAGCTAGTTCATGTCGCCATGAAATGTTTGAGCAGCGCTGCCAGAAAATACAAGGTGGCCAAAAAGTCCCTAGAAACTTTAAAAATGAATAAAAACCGGAAAAATAATCGAAATAAAAAATGGTTTGCAGGGTTAGCATCGCTAGGTCATGGGATTTTTTTTTGACAGGAAAAACTTCAAAACAGCCGATAGGTGGTGCTGGTACGTGCGACTTCGGTGGAAATATGTAAATGAGACGGTTATAAGAACTTGCGCGCCTAATCCACAATCAGTTCACCGTAGTAAACCGTGTAAGTGGACCTGCGGTTGCCTACGATCATTCAATCTATCCTTCCCGCCTCCGTCGAAGCATTGACGCAGCTTGCCACGATGACAGATAAAATCCACGAAGTTGTCGTAAAGCCACGAGCGACATTCTCTCGCGACCGATAA
Source organism: Pholcus phalangioides (assembly GCF_987345545.1). Taxonomy (NCBI): domain Eukaryota; kingdom Metazoa; phylum Arthropoda; class Arachnida; order Araneae; family Pholcidae; genus Pholcus; species Pholcus phalangioides. The sequence continues at coordinate 20,022,177 of NW_028301628.1, forward strand.
ATGCTCTTGCCGCGATCTCGTCTCTTATAACAGACATGCAAAAACAGATTTCCAAATTGACAGAGCAGGTTATTCAGCTAAAAATTCGATGCTCACGATCAACCTATCGCGAGCGGTGTTCATTTTATAGAGGCTATGAAATGCACCGCATCAAAACTTCGCGTATGAGCCGAACGACGTACATTGTTATTTCCATTTCGGACATTTAGCTCAAAATGCAGGGATCCTTGCACTTTCTTGAAGTTGGGAAATTTGTAGCAGCGCTACCACTCAGCAGCCAGTAGGTCGCACCATAAATTGTCGATATTTGAACGATACCGGCAGTGACGTATCACGCGTTCCGGTAGGTAGCGAAATCGCAATTCCGATCTACGTGAACTGTATCCAGAATCAAAACTTATGGTACCGAACTCATTAATTTAGACCTTGGGCTCAGGAGATGGTTCAAGTGAAACTTTATCGTCGCACTAGTAGCCGTTCCCATAATCGGTATTGATTTTCTTCGACATTTTGGGCTTTTGGTCGATCTTGAAAGTCTGGTTGACTCTATCACAAACCTCAGTATCTCCGTCATCTCAAATTTGTTCCCAGTCTACTATTTGACTTCCCAACACGACCCAACCCACACGGGTCGCGTCTGGTTTGACGGAGTCTACTATTCGAGTGATTGACGACTCCTGCTTTTCAAGGAGTTTCCAGAGCTAACTAATCCATCTGAAACCTTTCGCTCGGTCAAACACAGCACCGTTCATTAGACCACTGGCCCGCCCATACACAGTCGATCTGGAAGGTTGTATCCGCAGGTGCAACAGTTAAAAAAATTCGAATACATGGTGGAGCAGGGCATCTGCAGGCCTTCCAAGTGCTCTTAGGCTTGTCCATTACACGTTGCGCCTGAGTTAAAGATGCAATTCGTCCTGTCGGAGATATCGACGATTGAATCGCGCAAACGGTCCCTGACCGTTATCCGATACCAGGACTTTTCATATATTCGCCATGGTATGAACATTTTTTTTTAAATTAGACATCTTACGAGCATACCACGCTATTCCAGTCAACGAACCGGACATTCCAAAAACCGCTATGATCACTCCTTTTGGACTGTTTGAGTTTCCGTTCCTGAATTTCGGTCTGCGCAGCGCAGTCCTTTCAACGTTTCATCAATGAAATTCTCCGTGATGTTCCGAGATATTTCGCTTACCCAGATGGCATACTCGTTTTTTCAGCCGATAAAGATTCTCATGTATCCCATCTCCGACAAATTTTTCGACAGCCAGACCAATATGGTATAAAGCTCAACGTATCCATGTACAAGTTATCCTAGACTACCCGTTGCTGAAGACCATCAAAGACCTAAGACAATTTCCAGGACTTTTGAATTTTTATCGAAGCTTCTTTCCACACGCTGCTCACAAACAAGACAGATTAAATGCTTTTCTCAAAAGCTATAACCAAAAGGGACATACCTTGGGCAAAAGAAGATTGACATTCGTTCGCAGAAACCAAGCAGCAGTTGACCCAGGCAACACTACTCGTGTCCTCTAATCCAGATGCTCAGTCTTATGTGTCGATGCATCGGATCACGCCATTGGAGGCGCACTTCACCAAATCAACAGCAAACTAAAGCCACTTGGATGTTTTCGAGAACGCTGAGTGAGGCAGGACACAGAGCAATCGCTAAAGCACAGACGATCGATCCAGAGTTGTCCGAGTTGCAGAGGAACTCTTTCTTTATTGCAACTTCAGAAGTTTCTCCTACCTAGAACTTCAGCCGAAGTTTTATGCGACATTTCCGACGGAAGATCGTCAGACCGTATGTACCAAAGGACTTTCGACAAGTCTTCAAGGTAACTCACGGACTCTCGCATTTAGGAATGTAAGCAACGCAACGACTCATCATTGAACGCTTCTTCTGGCCGTCGGTCAAGAAAGACTAAAACATGGTTGACATCATGCATGCCATGTCAATGGACGAAAGTGCAGCGACTTCGGAACATTCTTGCTGCCGAATGCAAAGTTTGAGCACATACATATCGATATGTATATCATCGGGCCACTTCCACCAAGCCAGCTTAATGAAAGCAGTCGAAATTCAGCTGACAAGTAGCATTCTTCGTCTCTTTATAAAAACTTTGCAAGATAAGTTGGAGAATTCTGAATATCCCTCACAAAAATGACAATTGAGATCGTTTTATTTTTGGGTTATTAGGTTGCGTGATTTGTATAAAACGAAGGATTCCGGATAATTGATTAATTTCTTAAAATAATTATTTATTTACAACACGAAACATACGACAAAATAAAAATCTACGGAGCGACATGTTGAGCTCTTGATGGTTCGATCGCTTCTCTTCCGATTTCCCGCGTGACAATCCGATGGCGTCGGCTTTACATGTGCCGCCATCTGTCAGATAAAATAGAAATCGAATCTCACCACATATTTGAATAAAATTCTGATGGCATTGTCGATGTGTTATCTGAAGTTTATCATTTTAGTAAGACCTTGTGAGATGGATTTGACCGTTTCTTCCATGTGTATGTCTCATTTGTATCATCAAATCCAACGCATTTTGTCATTTTAATTATGCCATACCTCTAATTTGCTAATCAGGACTAAAAACACACCAAATTTTGCGGGTCACAATTTCTAAAATCAACTTTTCAAAACTGTGTCATAGCGTAAAGCGAGGGATAACTGTGCTGGGGGCATTGAAGAAATAACAAACCTTTACAAAGGCGTAAACATATCAGAAATGCATTTTTTGGGAACCATGGTAGAGCCAAAGTAAACATTTCAAAAGTCATTGTCGAGCCCCAAGAACTATTGTTGCCCGACAGTTTTGAGCCCGTTTCGGGCATTTGCTCAACTCTGACAAATTTGTTAAGTAGCCTATCTTTGAATCCAGATCCTGTTTGGTAAGGATTGACAAATCTTAAAAGATAAGGATTTGTCATTATCTGTTTGATAAGGGGTCGTTCAAGTATTACGTAAGCAAATGTTTAGCCATTTTTGACCCCCTCCCCCTCCCTCTTCAGCTAAAGCCAGCAAAATGCTGACCCCCCCCCCCCCCCTGTCAGCAAAATTTCGTCATCAGCTCTGCCCCTCTGAATTCTAACTCATATTTTCATAAATGGTGGTTGATGACGTAAGCATTATCCAAACCCCCCCCCTCCCCCCTTGTCATCAAAACTCAGCAAATTTGGAAACCCCTCCCCCCATCGATGATGACGTAATACTTGAACGGCCCCTAAGATTTGTCACTGATTTGTTATGATATAAGCAAAATTTAGCGAAGTTTGTTCTAAAATTGTAGACTTGTATGGAGAGCATATATACACAGATATTCACGCAGAGAAAAAAAAGTTTATATTTGTCAGTGCTAAAATGAGATGCCTTTAAGGAAGCGAGATATCTTTTCAATGCCGCTTAAAGGGTTAAAGCGAAATCATAATTTTTGCTCAAACGCTTCCATTGCACTAAACCCAGAGGACTGTACAAATGGCGGTCAATGCCTTATCCCAAACGAAAAAAGACGAATGAGACAAACGGAAAATCTATAAAGGTTTTATTACGTTACATGTGCATAAATTAAAACATCGATAACAACTTGAATGTTTTTGACAAAAGCATCGAAGGATAAAAAAAAAATAGAACAATAAAAAATTTTCCGATTATAATAATAATGAAAGTGAACATAATACACGGTAAAATCTGGAATAAAGGTTACTGCGTGTGTGTGCGATGAAGAACCGGAGCGCGGAAATATTTACAAAGGAGGGACGAAAAACTTTTAAAACAAAGGACGACACATTTTGGCATCCAAATATACAGGGTGCATAGCAAACAGGGCGTATGGCATTTCACTGGCGAACAGTTGATCCTCCTAGAAGTATACTTCCAGTTAGGAAAAAGTTTCCAAATAACGTGTATTACCTCAGATGTGTCCTTCATGTTTTAAGGGGTTTTGTATGGTTATATATTCAAATTAAAAAAAATTAACTTTTTATATAGTCCCCGTGTGCCCCAAAACCTAGTTAAAGTTGTGGCCGTCTCTTTTGATGCCAACAAAAAAAAAATTCCACTTTTCTAAGTGCAATATTCACTGAGGTATTTGAAAAAGGACGGAAATTTGAGGGAAAAAATAGCGTTATATGCGGGCAAAACGGTTTTTCCGCATTTAGAGACATATCTGAGTACTACACGTTATTTGGAAACTTTTTCTAACTGGAAATATACCTCATGGAGGATCAACGGTTCGCTAATAAAATGCCATACGCCCTATATGCTATGCACACCCTGTATAATTGTCGTCGACGAGTAGAAAACGAAACGGGATTCTGTTCTCTCCAGATCATCGTTCGTCGAAGGTAGCCAGTCTCACACAGACACGAGCGAAATGTATGAATTTACGACTATGGTGTTCCCAAGTGCGTTGTCGCGTTTCCAGGAGAAAGATAGGTGGCTAAAAAAGGGTATCGTATGCAAACTGTACTTTTGATTGCACACTGCATCGTTCAGCTCACACGACATCAACAGCTGTAGAATTTTTCGTCGGTGTGTTACAGTAAGGGCCGTATTCACCGACATGGTTTAAACTGTAGTCACAATTTTTGGATAAGAGTTCAACATAGATTGGTCGAAAACCTTAATTTAACCAATCCGTGTTGATCTCTCATCAAAAAATTGTGACTATAGTTTAAACCATGTCGGTGAATACCGCCCTAAAGATCATAGATAAAACATTCTCAAAATCAAGAACTTAGCTGAAACCCGCATCCCTAAATCGAAGGCCCTCGGTGCATTTTATGGCACGAGAGTTCTTTAAAGACACCGAAAAAAACAACAACAAAAAACTAGCGATTAAGTACCGTAGCATACGACTGCCCCCCCCCCCCTCCCAACTCTTAGGCTGCTCCTTCTCCTAAACTATTAAGCTGTGGTTATAGTGGAGCGAAGAGATGTTCCAAGAATCGCGACCATGAAGAAAAATATGCATGGGGTGGAGGAAGAGAGCACATAGTTAAAGATCCAAAAGCAGAATATGCCGAAATGTGGAACAACCAGTGCTGTTGCAGAACAATCTGGAAGAATTTTAAGAGAAGTGCTCGCTATTTTTTTACCGCAGAACATTTTGTCAGCCGAGGGCTCGTTGCAGAACAACGCAAAACATTCTGATTTTGGGGTTAAAGAGGATAGAGAAGATGGTCGCAGGGGTTCTGAAATGTAAGGGTGTGATGATGATGATGATGATGTCTTCGCAGAAGAGGGAGAGAAAAAAAAGGGGAGAAACGGGTTAATAAGCAGATAGTGAAAATCCCCACCTCGAGGTGAAAACAAACTCCGTTGTTCGAATCCCGCACCTCGTTGAGTGCCTCTTTCCCTTCCTCTCGAGAGTATGTGAGGTGTAGAACAAAACAATACAATTGTTTTTTTCATCACTGGTCGCTATTATGAGCTCCCACAGCTCGTGGTTGCCTCACTGTGTTCGTCCTTAGACTGTATCAAGAGCGTCGCGAAGTGAGATTCGGAAATTCCCGTGAACAAAAAGATGGTCCAGAGTTTTCTCCTCTTCGAATTGGAGGAAGGGGGGTTGACGCACGTACGTTTCAAAAAGAGCCTCATTCACAATAGAGAACAAAAACTTTGCCGTTTCATTTTGCCAAATTCGACATAGGCGTACGCAGAATTTTCTCTGGAGGGGGGTTCAATTTTTTTTCTTCTCAAGGGGGGGGGGGTTACGTTTTTCCCTGCAAAATATTATAATCTCGGCTGGGCGGATTAGAACCCCAAAACCCCCCTTTGCGTACGCCAATGAAATTCGAACGCAAGGAGATTCTTGTGATTCGAAAGCCCACGAATATTGGGCGTGGTCGCAAGGTGTTCTACAGGGATGATACTTAAAGCTTTGCTGTGGATGGGAAGGGGGGTCTCCCAGGATGAGTTGATTGAATGTGGAAAGATTAATATCGGAATTTGAATACTAATCTGTCTCGTGTATCCTACAGCTTACGGTTAGTGCCGTCTTAAAGCATGGGCATGACCCGGGGACCGTAAGAGAAGAAAATCCTCAGAAAAATGAGTAGTTGAATTTTCCGAGAATTTTTTTACCAGGTAGGGCCTCAGAAAAATCACTTGGCCTGGGGCCCCATGATGCTACGGCTTCTCGATCGTCCATAACCCCGGTTTACGGATGAGACCGTACGGTGAGCAGCATCATGGTCCTCGGAGACTGGTCACCTCGATCCTGTTTCGTAGAAGAAAAAAAAACCGCGTTCTCGCGCTTTACAAAATACACGCCGGGAATAACGCGCGCACACACATGCACACATTTAAACGAACACAATTACGCAACGTTGTCGTATTTGACGCATACTTTTCTTTTGTTTGAGCAAATATAAAGAGTGGCACTGCACGGACAGGAAAAGAAAAAAAAAAACTACATAAAAAAACCAACGTTTTCTTTTTTCTTTCAAAATATGCTCATTATAATAAGATCAAATATGTATGCCTTTGTATATATATATATTTATTTATTTATATTTATACGTCTATCCATGCTTGCTTATAAATAAAAACTTTTTTTTTGTGCATTTAATTTAGCACGTTTGGCAACATATCATTGGATTGTGCGTCGGCCGGTCCAATTTACTTACAATATAAGGTCTCGCTCTCCTCCCCTTTCTGTTTTGTATATTGAAAATATGCATATACACTCACATACAATTGCATGTAATACAAGAGCTGTCCGTTGTATTGGTGGTGTTATTGCTTGCTTAAACACTTTTAAGAAGAACAAAAAAAAAATAGAAAGAAACACATTTTTTTGACTATAAGGTAGATTTCTTTTCCCGATGCGATTACGACAAAACACGACGACGTTCTTTCTTGAGCACTCACTCACTCACTCACTCACCAATAATCTCTGCATGCACTGTGTTTATTATGTATTCATATGGTATGGTAATCGGCGGCAGGAGAATGAATGATCGTCATAGTTTTATAGTGGAACGGAATCGAGTTCGTGGACGGCGACGATGATTTCGTGTTCTTTACTCCCCCCCTGTTTGAAGAATGAATCCTGAGCAACAACGATCTCTCTCTCTCTCTCTCGCGGGTGGATTATTTATTAAGGAGTCAGTATTTTCTTGGGGTGGTCCTCTTTCTTAGTCTGCGCGTCGATGACGACGAGGTTGTTGACATCCGCGTTCACCTGCTGCTGGCCGTAGCTGCTGGACATTTGCTTGTCGAGGAACTTTACCGATTCGGTAATGTAGTTCTGACATGCCGAAAGCGCGGCGATGATGGCTTGAGAGCCGAAACCGTGAGTGATGAGCGAGAAATGAGTAAGGTTTCGTTGGATGTGAGCCGGGAGTGTCGGCGTCAGCCTCATGTTGCACAACGGCGAGCGATCCTGGCCCAAAAAGTCTGTGAACTCCTTCAGGATCTCCCTGCAAAGGATAAAATAATTAATTTTCAAATCACCAAGACAATTATATTAACGCCAGAACAAGGAAAAAATAAATCTATGTATAAAAAAATTGGCTGCGTCTGTCAGTCAGCTAATGGTTATCGCATCAACAACCTCATACCGCAAAGAAAAGAAAAAGAATGTATATATCTTGATTATAGGTGGAGTGACCAAACGTCCCGGCCAATTTTTGAGTTTTTCCAGAAGAGCATGAAGATAAAACGTGATCTTACCACCAGGTACAGCTTAAGCTAAGGTGTAAGGGATGTGTTGCATCCAGGCGGCAGATTATAAGGGGCAGCAGCTTAGGCTTTAGTTATACATCAACAGTTTTAAAAACTTCCAATTGTAAAAACTCATACGGCATCACGCTTTTGAGCTATCGGAGTCTACCCCGGCGACGGAGATGTTAAGAGGGAACAGAGATAGAGCCTGGACCCGTATAACCATAAACAAGAATGGACTCAGTCTCAAGGGCAAAAGTACATTTTGGTGCATCACTACTTTTGGTGGTAATAGCACCAGCACTATAAACAAATATAGTAAATGATTGCCGAAGGTAATTCAGTGATTTTCAGGGTGATATTGGGGCGCCAATTCCGAATCTAGCATTGGCTTTGCCGAATCGGCTCTAGTTTTTGCGATAATGCATACTCTCAACAATGGGATTTATATGCTGCGCTTATGTATTGCTATTGAAATTTAATTTTCCCTTTACCTCAAAAACTAAAGCCAATCTGACCAAATCAATGCCAGATTCAGAATCAGCAGTTCCCCCCTCCCCCAATATAACCTTAAACCATTAACATTTCCTTAAGAACATGGAAAAAGTTTTTTTTTGTTGAGCAGTGTAATATTTACAAAAACAAAAGAACCAGAAGCCAATTCAGCTTTTTCTTCGTCATATTCGCATTCAGCGCATTGAATTAATTAGGAAATGGCTATTTTTCATCTTGGAAGCAGAAAATTTGCGAAATTTTGTAGACCAGTGTTACCATAATAAGTTATGAAAATGCCGTTTATTCTCGATTTCAGTAACGGCTTTAGTTAAGATTACGAATTCAAGTAAGCATCGTTAAAAAAAACAAAAATCGGGACAAATGTATTAAACATTTCGGGACAACTAAAAATACGGAAATGTCCCGTAATACGGGACCCAAGTGGGCCATCGAATTGTTTCAGATATTTTACTGGTCCTTGGGTTCAGAAAGGTTGAGAGAAACGTTGGTCTTATATTCAGCAAAAAAAAGGGGGGGGGGCGTTCAAGGGGGGATGCCCTCCCCTCAGTTTGTCTGCTAAATTCTGTCATCACTGCCCCCTACCTCCTAACTCATATTGGGATCAGAAACGTACGCGGGGCGGCAGACGATCAAACATTTATTTTTTTTGATGCAAAAAATATTTAGAAATAATAAAATTTTGTGTTACAAAATTTTACATTTTATTATAACCAATTTCAATGCAATTTGAAGAGTAAGGACTCAAAATTTCTTTATCAGAAATTCATTGCCATCTCCCCTTTAAACCAGGGTGCATCGCGGCACCCTGGTGCGAATCAAACCTTTGCCAGGGGCGCCGCGGTGAAGCGTCGTCCCTGACATCTGGTTTTTCGAAGAGATTCTTTGTTAAACTGCTCTAGGAGCCGCGAGAGTAAGCGTTGGTTAGGGAAAGGGGCACCGTGGATTGGAAATAATTTGGGAACCCCTGCTCCATGGCCCGTGGACCAAGCGTGGCCCTCGGGGTTATCTGATGTGGCCCGCCACCTCAAATCTAATTTTGTAAACATGGACTAAAAAAAGCGGTGCATTGACAGATCGTTCAAGTGACCCGCGACACAGTTCTAGAAGACTTAAGGGGTTCGCGACACATTTCCAGATCACTATAGTGGCTCTGCAGAGGACATCAATGGGGAGAATGTTACTTCAGGTGCCCACAAACTAGCGAAAGGTTTTTCATTCAGTGAAGATGCTATTAAGAATCTTTCATATTTTTTTTTATAAAGGGTGGTTGATGATGTGAGATCCCACCGCCCCCCCCCCACTTCCATGAAAAGTCAGCAAACCCTCAACCCCCACTATCGATTTTGACATAATACTTGAATGACCCCCAAGCTGAAAACTCTTTTCACTCGTTTCGTCAGCGCCCTCTCACGGAGAAGGCAATAACTTGTAACGAGTAGTGACGTAGTATATTTTGTATATCCACCGTCTGATGGCGCTGCCATCTTCAACTTTTCCATCGTAGTCATTGACCGTGACCCGGAACTGATGAAGCCAGTGATGACCCCCCCCCCCCGCCCTTCCTCACACACACTCACTTCCCTTCTCTCCGTCGTACACTTCTACTACGTACATATATATATATTATGTACTACTTACTATACGTAATCGGAATGCGTGTGTTCTCGGGAACCGCTGAATTTTCGTTTTCGCGAAAAACGAACGACGCGAGAGCGATTTCCGCAAAAGTGCCGTCGCTTTCCTAATTCTGGAAAGGAGTGAAATTGCTCTTCAATTTTTTTTTTTTTTTCGGATAACACTGAGCACAACGATTTGCTTTTTTTTTGTTTTTGGGTTCAGCTCTCGTTAAGTAATAGGACAATTTCAACAGCCACCCCATTCCACCCCCTTCCTTCATTCCCTGGAGAGGCCCATGGGCAGAGGCGTATTTACTGTTTTTCCATCTGTGGGCTACACAAATTTTGCCGCCTTTCTTTCCTTTAAATTTGCCGCCCTAGGAAACAAACAGATAGAGGACTCGCGCTTGGTCCGTTCAGCCCATCCCCCCTTATAAATACGCCTCTATCTCCAAGTCACTCTTTTTGGTGACACCCAAGCTTTTACACTTTCCTGGTGTCATTTTTCTATCATTATTTGGTCGTACTCCAAGCCCCTCTTTTGATCATTCAAAAGCCTACACGCTGTTTTTTGGTCGCTCACATGCTTACACACGCTATAGGTTACCCTTTTCGTTACTCACATGCTTACACACGGTATAGGTCACTCTTTTCGTTACTCACATGCTTGTGCACTCTCTTGGTCACTGGCCGTTAATTAACTTCGCTCTCTAAGTCACTCTTAGACACCCTTTTGGTCGCTCCCCCATTTGTTCGTTCACTCTCTAGATCACTCTTTTGGTCACTCCCATGCTTGCACCCTTTCTTGGTCGCTCACTGATCTAGTCCCCTCTTTGCTTAAGGCAGAGGTGTGAACTTGTGGTTTTTGCCACCTGTAACCTATAAAAATTTTGTCACCCTTTTCTCAAGGAAGGCGGAGGGCGGGGGCGACTCGTGCGGTCAAAAAATTAAAAATATTAATGTCAATGTAAAAAAATTAAAAAATATCGAAAAAAAAATGTCTTCATATACATACATGTTATTTATTTTCACTGATTTCTGTTGGTTTAAATGCTTTTTGAATGTTGGTAACACAAAATTTCTCTCTGAAGGAAATTTCTTGTCCCTCCTCTTCCTTCCAAAGGTCGATCCCTGAGTCTTCTCCCCCGCGTCCAGGGCAGAATTCGCACCCGGCCCTACAAGACTGATTTTTCTTGTGAGGCTCACTTCCTCTTTCAGTGAATTAATTTGTATGATGAATTTTAGGTGGAAAAAAAAGAAAGTTTTATTCTTCGTTACCAAGAGTCTCGTCAGGTGCCCCCTCTTGGGGGGGGGGGAAACATTCTGTTGGGCTGCTTGGCTGTCGCGTTGGTTATAGCCATGCTTTTTAACCTTTTTTTTTTTGCCCATAGCCCCCATTGGGCCATATTTTCTTCTCGTGGCTAATGTCTTATTATCCAGAGCCATAAGAAGACAGTATTATAGGGGTGCCATTTGCCATCATCGAAAATTGATGGCAGATGTCAGTATTACACACACACACAGAGCAACAGCCCTACACAACAGTACAGGTATTCATTCATTACACTTTACTCACTATGAGTTGAGAAAAAACTTATTGATTAAAAAAATTGATTGCAGATGGCAGCGCTACACATAACAAGCATTACACAGAAACAAACTTCCCGGGAGGTTCACTATACGTACACACACATTCCAACACGTACCAATTCATTAGAAGTTCCACAGACGAATATGGACGAGGTGCATGTGTGGTTTAATAGTAGTACAGTGCCATAGGGGTGGTTTAAGCGAGGGTGTAAGGGTTGCAGTGCGCTCAGGAGGCAGGTTGTAAGGATCAATAAGATCTGTAACGTGGATTGAGTTATCTGGCATATACCGACCGAAAAAGAAATCTATAATATTATCCAAAACCCCGATAACTATGAACGGATTTTTTTTTCTTTTTTGATATTGGTTCGTTCCGTTCTTTGCGAAAGGGGCCATTCAAGTATTACGTAAGCAGATTTTCAGCCATTTTTGACCCCCCCACCCTTGTCAGTAAAAGTAAGCAAAACACTGACCCCCCTCCCCCATCAGCAAAATTTCGGATTCCCCGTCAGCAGCTTAGAATATTTCATATCTTCAAAAAGGAGTGTTTGATGACGTAAGTAACCATCAAACCCTCCCCCCCTTCCTTCCTTGTCATCAAAATTCAGCAAATCTGAAACCCCTTCCCCCCATTGCTGGCGTAATACTTGAATGACCCCAAATTGATAACAATACTTGAATGAAAACATTTTCCTTGATTTTAATAAACAGCGTCGACTACACATATATATGTATAAAGAAAACGGTAGTAAAGTGCCTTAACGGCGGTAAACCGGGGTTGTGGAAGGTTCAAAAGAAAAAAAAAAGTATGTAGATGAAACATGTGCGGGGGGGGGGGGGGGAGGGATAAATGGGATGGACATGATTACCTTGTTTCCAGAAGCTCCTGTTTTCTTTTGTACAGAACGGACGGGTCCGTATAGTTCCTGGAGAGGTATTCGGCAACTTGTCTGGACGGGAATTCCGTGTCGCAAACGTAGCCGAAGTCTCTGGCCAAGTGGATGGCTTCTCCTGTTACAAAAACAAAAACAACTCGGTCTCAATACATGGGGGAAGTTCCTCGTGACATCTTCGATTCGTATCACATTTCGTTAAATGACAAATATTTTGTTGCTGTGACGGAAAAGATGTATTCAACGGTGCACTTCACTTTTAAAACAGCGTAACCGTCAGAAATTTACTCGGTTTTTTGCTTTTTTTCCCCAGAGTCATCACGACTACAATGGGAAATAATCAGGGATAAGTAAATTTTGCAAAAAAAAAAAATTTTTAAATCAGAAATTTCGCATTTATTAATATAACATAAGCGGTGGATAAAAAATACGGTTGCGAAATCCTTAAAATTTGGTTCATTCACGTCTTTTTATACATTTTCATCTCTGTTATAACATACCCTGCTTAAAACATACACCGTGGATATAACAAACCAAAAAAAAATGGGCTTAACCAAAAAAAATAATCCAGATATAATACTGCAAAAAAAAACCCCCAGAAAAATATAGTCAAAAACAACATCTTATGGACAACATTCCTTGTACACGGGTGATATTTTAGATCTAAATGTTTTCAATAAACGCGAAAATACATGGATGGAATAGTTACACTTCCTAATCAACAGTTAGCACTGAATATTATTATTGACAAACTTCAGCGCCATCTGTCGATAATACATGTAACTATTTCGGCGACAAAATTTTTGACATTTAATAAAATCCTGTCTTCCTGTATAATGCTAATATGCTTTTCGAATTATGGAATCTTTACTTGTTTTTATAACTTTGCGATCTTTTTATTGGTGGTCTCAATTCAAGTTGAGACTGGTGGCTAATTCAAGTGTATTATTAATTGGTGAATTCATGAACATCAGTGGAATTATTTTTTCTGAATTTTTTAATTGTACAATACCGTCAACTTCAAAGGGAAAAACCATTAACATTTCAAAAAATATCTGCATGTTGTTGTATATATATATTATCTCATTTTCTAAATAAATTTCCAAAATTTCCGGATGCCAATCAAAAACTATATTCATGCTATATTTCAATTATGTGAGGTATAAGCTTATTTTTTCCACGACATTCTCAATAATGCATATATGTCATTGCTACGTAATCTAATTTCAACACCTCCCTATAACATACACGTTGGTTATTCCATACACTTCTCGAATCACCTAGGGCTATGTTATAACCGAACTCGACTGTATTTACATCTAACACAACGCCAAAGGGAGAAAAAAGTGATGCTAGTGGTTTGTCCCCTTTCAAGCACGCTCGCAAGTACTGAACAAAATTACGACTTTTTACTTCAAAAAGTGTAAATTACCTAGATTTCACGAAAACGTTGTAAAAAATCAGTTTCAGCATTTATTCGTCAAAGTTGGCAAATTTCGCATTTATCGCGGTTATTTCGTAAATACGAAATTTACGTATCCCTAAAAATAATATCTACGTAATAGCGTAGTGTAATATCGTGTGCAAAGGCTCGTTGAACGGGGGCGAATCACCGAGGGTATATGCTTATAATATGCAAGAAGAAAACTTTCTTGTTACTGATACTCGCAAAGCTGTCCTTTATTTTGAAATTTAACGGGATAGTGCAACACCACCTATAGAAAAAGGCCTCCGCACGAAGCTTGTGACGTCAATAAAGAAGGCCATTTCTCCGATTGCCATTGAATATACTGCAAAAAAAGGTAAAGATATAGTATGCGTTGGCCTGCTGTATCCAATGGCAATAGGTGAAATGACAGTTTTGGTCGTTTTTATAACGTTCGGGGTTTTAAAAAACTTTCCTCCAAATTTCGGGCCGCGTTTCTGGAAAGAAGTAAACGTTTTTCCATAGAAACGTAGGGGAAATCACGTTTTGGCTAACGAACGTGTTTCCGGAACGAATCATTTTCGTTACACGAGGTATCATTGTATATTGTTTATTGTTTTAATATATATTTTTTTTTTACATAAATACAAGATGAAACAAAAAAATCAGCCAAGGGGTCTAGAGACCCATACTGGATGATACATCGCAAATTTATAATAAATAATAAGGAACACAGTTACTTATTAGTAAACAACACACACGCACGCACACACACACACACACAGTATTTTTGGCAAAAATCAATGTAACGTTGCAATGCACAAAGTCAAATAGATTCATAGTTTATCTGATTGAGGAGCATAAGGCAAATCAAAAGAAACTCTCAATGTCACCGATTGAAAAAAGATATTGCTTCATGTGTCTTTTGTAAGGTAACAAGTTAGTAATGTTAAGGATAGCGGGTGGTGAAGAGTTGCAAAATTTCGGGACGAGGTAAAGCTCTTCTTCGCGCAAAAAACGCTTCTTCAGAAGAGTTTTGTGGATAAGTGGTAGAGAGTATATATTGTTCAATCTATTTGAGAAACGGGAACTGTTCAGAGGTAAAGCAAACTGTCGTTTAAAAATAATTATAGTAGATTTGTAGAAATAAAGCTGACGTAAGGGAAGGATTCCAAGACTGTGAAAAAAGTTGTTTTGAAGGAGTCAAATAGTCACTTGTGATGGAGAGTCTTATTGCTCTTTTTTGGAGTTTCATTATTGGTGGAAGATTTGAAATGAACTCACCACCCCGTGTGATGAACATGGAAAAAACCCGGGCAGCGCCGGATATTATAGCTAGTCTATGCTGTATATATAAAATTGATTTTCTGTCTGTGTGTGTATGATATATTGATATATATATATGATATGATATAACTGGTACTCTATACCAGTGGTTCTCAACTGGGGGCCATATGAGCCCCCTAGTGGTACTGGGATATTTCAGGGGGGCCACGAAAGAAAATAGAGAGAGGGGCCATGACAGGTGGTTTGGAGGGCTGCAGAGAGCTGAGAAGAAAAATTAAGGTGTGAAGAAATAAAGCTTTTATATTAGTGACTATACATTTACAGAATTCCACAAAACCAATCATAAAACCAGGGCCGTCTTAGGGCATGGACCCACCCTACATTTTGCCCACCCTACACCTCACCGCCTACATTTTGCAGTAGGTTCCCTAGGATGGGGTTTTCGTATTCCCCCGTCCGTCTACATGGACCCTCATAGGCGGAGATAGACTTGGAAGTCTGAGGGGCACGATGATGATGTCAATTCATCTATACATACATGCATTAGATCAGTCAACTTCACCTTTGATGCCCGTATATATCCCACCCCCCCCCCCGTATCTCTGCCCATGAGATCCCTCCTCTATATTAAATTTATTGAAAAACAAAAAAATGATGAAAACCATATCAGGCCCCGGGCTGCAGCTCTGTCAGTCCCACTCTTGTGAGGGGGTCATGCCCGAGGGTCTCATGTCCATAAGTGACCCCACCTTATGGTATTTTGTATAGTACAATAAATTTTAAAAATAAGTAGGAAATATGCAATTTATTTCCAGCTAAGTATGGGACTACCATAGCATCACTTTGCTTAGGGGGACCCATGATGTTGAGACGCTCCTGAATAGAACTCAGACAATTGGGGAGTTCAATAAATTTTAGTCCAGTGTGCCTGGAGGCCAATCTTATTTGCAAAATTTTCGTTCAGTATAAATTCACTGAAAAAATCAATTCAATACGTATAAAAGATCTTGCTTCTAGATGGTTGAAAACTCTGGGTAAGACAGGGAAGCCACGAGAAAAAAATATGGTTCAAAGGGGGCCATGGGCAAAAAAGGTTAAGAAACACTTGCTCTATACCAGTGTTTCCCAAAGTGGGCAATATCGCCCCCGGTGGGCGATGTAAGGGTCCAAGGGGGGCGATAGAACCTACTGATTCAACATAGGATCCTATGGGTTTACTTGAGTTTGGGGGGCGATGAGAGGAAAAAATTTTTGATGAAGGGGGCGATGGAACAAAATGTTTGGGAGACTATGTTCTATACCAATCTACAATTTTAGATCGATTGTCGCCAAATTTTGCATATATATCAAATGGGACCCGACTTGAACGATAGGCTACTTTAAAAGTTTTTCAGGGCAGAGCAAACGCCCGAAATGGGCAAAAAAACTGTTGGGCAACAATGGTTCCTGAGTCTCAACAATCACTTTCGGAAAGTTTACTTTGGTTACCGTGGTTCCCTAGCAATGCGTTTCAGATGTGTATGCCTTTACAATGGTTTGCCACTTCTTTAATGCTGTTAGTATATGTATAATAGCTTATGCCTTTATAATAGTTTGCCACATTTTCAATCCTTCCAGTAATCAGCTAGTTTCTTTCATAAAACTTGAAAAATTCAGCCAATAACCGCATCGGTTACATTCGAGCAAATGTAATAAAATTGGCTTATTGGTTGTTTTTTAAAAGTTTTAGAAAAGATCGTTTATAAAGCTTTTATAGTGTAATCCCGGCCTTAGAAACAGTAGCATTACATTTTTCACTTCGAAATTTCGAATTAGAAGTTTATGAATGTCATTTTTCGTTTCATCACGAAATTATAAAGTTGTTAAAAGGGATGGTTTCCTTTTTTTTTGTTGGAAATTCTTTATGCACTAGAAGTGAGGATTCTTGAAATTGCAGAATTTACGTATACTTTACATGACATGCAGGGCCATCTTAAAACGTGAGTCCCACCCAGACACGGCACGGGCACCTCATTTTCATAGAGTCTTCCACGGTAAGATCTAGCGCAAGAATTTATGACAATAAATATGCAAATTTAGAGGTAGCGCGACGGAAATGTTAAAAATAATGTTATGAAAACGATAAAAATGTTAGTTCCTGTGCGTAGAATGCTTTTTGTTCTCTTATTAGATCAGCTGATACCGAGAACCAAATCGGCGAGTCTTTCGTAGTTCATTATAAAGGGGTTTGAGTATAAATAATAGTTGCTAGTGAAAACAAAATTAAAGTTATATATATAAATTTAAGGAGGGAAGGAAGGAAAACTCAGGATTTTTTTTGTTTTTGTTTTTTAGCTTAGGGATTAACGTTTCCCGGGTTTCTCCTCAATCCCGGGAAAGAGGGAATTAGTGCTTAATCCCAGGATTCGGTTATTTTAAACATATGAGCAATTTGGTATTCCATCCAAGTGGGATCCTCGGTTAAGTGGTTATACATCTTTTCCTCTGAAGACGACACCCATTGTGTATTTGCCTTATTCGTTGTTGACTTGTTCCTGGGCTAAGTTGATCCACTCTTCCATGTAAGCAATGGAAGTAAATTTAGCGGTTATTTAATAACTGATAAAGTATTAATATTAAATGTAAAGTTTATTAACTAATATCATTGATAATTATGTGTTTAATTAATTTATTAAAAAATTTAGTAAACCAATACATTGATTTGTAGAAGTGATTCGTTTCCTTTGCAGAGCAAAAGTTCGACTCCAAAACAGGCCAATGTGTCTAGATGGTGGTGAATGTATCTCGCGGATTGCCAATAGCGCTTTAAGCCTAAAATACAAGTTAGTAATGGGTGATAAATTATAATCAGAAACTATATCACACTGTAATACTCTCATTAATTAGTTATCGCAGCCCGAACTATTCCACAGTGTTTTTGGAACAAATGTAATTTTGTGAAAAAATTGCTTCAGAAAAATTAACCGAACTACAGAAACAAAAAAAATTTTTTTTTTTCCATTTCGGAATAATATCGGTGTTTGTAGACTAATCCTTCAAAAAAGTATTTGAGTAATTTTTATTTTTGAAAAATATGTTTCATTGAATTCGTTTTGAAACAGAGATTTTTCGTTGCAAAAAAAACAAAAAAAAAATACACCTTCTAGTTCTACACTTACAGCAGCTTCTCAGTGGTGGACTACCAGTTAACCCTATAAGCAGCAAAGCAGAAAGCATTAAAATCTCCCCCCCCCCCACCCCATGGGAAATGCCATATCTTTTTTAATGGAGTAGGCTTTTTTCTTCCGCTTTTCAACAGGTGCAAAGATATATAGCAGTATAGAAACAAAAAATGTTCTACTGAGAAATCAACTTCACAAAATATACTGGAAATTTTTCCACATTGCAAAATGTCTGAGCTTGTTAATGCTAAAATAATAGGCAAGAGATTGACGAGATATCTCGTCAATGCCACCTAAAGGGTTCAATGCACTGTGTGTAATTCATTAATTTAATAATTTATCTTATCAATATGATTAATTTTATTCAAAATTAATTGATTGCAGCTTCTAAAATGTGGGATTCCAGTGATAAAAATTTCTTAGGCATGGTAAATCAGCCAGAAATGTGATATAGTTCAACCTTATTCTTCTCCCGGGATCCCGGGAAATGAGTTCAGATTCTCGGTTGCAGGATCTCGGGAAAGATACCCTAGTTGAGCTCTTTTATGAGATATACAGGATTCAGGTCGGGATTACACTATAAAAGTATGATAAAAGCTCTTTTATAAAACTTGAGAAATCCAACCAATAAGCATATCGGTTACATTCGAGAAAATGCAACTAATGATCTTATTGGCTGCCTTTTCAAGTTTTATAAAAGAACTTTTATTGTGTAATCCCGACCTTAGTCAAATGCCTTTCAATTTGGCATGCTGGTGAAGTTGGGGGTATGTGTGTTCGGGGTATTCGTTCCGCATGTTAGGGGTAATGAAAGAACCCTTTGGGTTTTGTGTTTAGTTTTGACCAACATGATAAAATAGATGGTCTCACCTTCTACTAGAGACGTCAGGAGGGTAACGTTGGCGGCCTTCCGACGTCCTGCCGGCAAGTTCAGACCTATCTTGTCGAGTTTCTCCCTCAAAGATCGTCCTCCGTTCTTCGACTTTGCCCTGTTCCAAGCATTTGTATACAGAATTAGTAAAGCATCGAAAAAAAGCTCATCACAATAATAATAGTAATAACCATGTACAAAAACGAAAATATTTTTTTCTTCGCGACGCTATGTCTGATCTGACAACAGCAAAAGCGTCGTTTAACATAACCAACTATCATATTATGAAACATCGTGATTCCCTGTGGTCAATTGATTTGACATCTGTCCCAGGCCATTAAAGCCAGGTAATAGTAGAATCACTAGAAAGCGAAACCATGCATAACTCTGACAACATAAATACGTTACGATCACGCATACACCCAGAAGACACATTCCGGCATGTACCAATTCACATGGAAAGATTCTCCAAGGAATGTTGACGCATGTACGGTCAAGTAGTAGTAGTAACAAGGCTTCGCTTTGTGTTCGGTCTTAGCTAGATGCAGTGCCGTCTTAACGCACGTCCCGGGGACCTAAAGTGAAGCGGGTAGCCTTATGAAACTTACATCTGGTTGCAGTTTTTGGGAGTAAGCATGTTAATTTATAGATAGGTACTGCCAAGGGAAGCCTAAGAAAAATTATTTTGCTCAAGAGTCTATCATGCTTTTAAAACGGCCCTGGCTGTACATTATCCTGAATCGTTCATACGGTTTGGCTACGTATCGAGTTGAATACACAGTCATTGTCCTAGAACTAGAGCCATTTCTTGATATGAGAATTGTAGGCCTCTCTCTGACAGCCGCAGCTCCCTATTCCATAAAGAAAGTGTGAACGAGGTGCATGTACGGTGTAGTAGTATAAGTAGCCGCAGTTCCCTTGCCCTAATGACAGTATACTCGCTTCACCTCCATGGCAATATCGGTTGTCAGTACAGCCTAACATATGTAAGTCGACTATCTTACGGTGCAAAATTCTGGTCTACCAAGGTAGTTTATACGGCTCGGCTACATTGATGGTCAACTTACGAAGGTGTAGTCCCGTGTAACCCTGTAGGGTTTCCTTGAAAAACTGTCGAACTTAGAAACGGAGCAGGTCTCGCTGTATGTCCGATCACATTGCCATCTTAATTCCTTCGACTACAACGAATGAGTATGTCAAAATCCTAACGAATGAGTATATCAACATACTAGGCTCGGTACAACGCCCCCGGGAACGCTGCGTCAGAAGTATCCAATACGGGAATATATTCCCGACGCACGCAATTACAAGAGTGAATTGAATTTATTAGGTGCGTTGAAGTTATAGATAAGTAAAGATTAACCTTCGTAAAACCCCTCCGAGCAGCGATGCGTTCAAGCATTCGGGGGGCGAGAGCCGCCTTTGCACTTCACCGACGGTCACTTTGTACTTGGACGTTGAGCTGAGCAGAGACAGTCTTCCTGGAACGGAGCAGAAGACGTCCGCCTGAGACGCCACTCCAGATATCATCAGGTCTTTGTGGTGCTCGCTGTTTCTCTGTTTCATACCTTCAACATATAATTACACCATTAACAGAGGCACAAAAAAACCAACGACAATAAGAAACAAATACCAATATCACCGACTACACTGGACAACAATGAAAATGTGTCCGGCATGAAAATATACAATTCCGAATGGTTTTTGAACACAAATATCACCATGAAAAAATTCTATTGGCTCTTGTTTTTGAGATATGTTAACAGTTGAAAGTGCTTTACGAGCGTGATTGCAAGGTGAAAAAGTGTTAAGGACCATAGAACAACTTTACCAGGGAAAATGACCAACTTCGATGCTGGCTGACCACTGTTGGACAACTGTAAGCAGAGATGTTCCTTATGTCCAATGCAAAACGAAGTAACGTGTCGGACGCCGATAAATAAACTATTGTGCCAAAATGCATTTGTTCTTTGTATATGTACAAACTTGGTGTTGCGTTTATATGTATTTATGCTTTAAAGTATAATAATGTGTTGTATCTCTATTATATTGATGTTTTTTTTCTTCTTTTTTTCAGCGTTGTTCTTTCTGTACACTTCTATTTTGTTTTCTATATACTTATGCTGTGTTTCAATGTATTGTGTTATTATCCGTATATTAAATGTGCAATTCAAGAGGGAAACGGTAGCCAATCCAGCTTTTTTATGGTCAAATTCGTGTTCAAGCCCACGAAATACATAAGAAATTACTATTTTTGTTTCGGACGCAGAAACTTTGTCAAAATTTGTTGTCTAGTGCTTGTTGTTTAATTAAATTTTTAATTGGGTAGCTGCATTTTAGTAATGTTTGGCATTCATACTTGTTATGAGCATCTTTTTCTCAGCCACCTCGTTCGGCATTTTGCCTGCTGTGGCCTTGTATTAATATCGCTTCCTGGTGGTGGGAAGGATGACTATATAATAGCTGTCACAATGTTACTTCTGCTAGGGTGGGTTTTTCAAAACTGATCACTTTAAAGATCGTGTATTTTTCAAACAACTGGCAAACAACCACGAGACATTACGGTCATAAGCGCGTGACTCTCTTCTCCTTCCTCCCCCCCGGGTCTTTTGAGCGAATAAATTTACATATTTGAAAAACCTATAATATTCTCTCTCGCTTATTTTCACTGTCTACTAAATTTATCGTTAAAAATTGAGAGCACGTACAATAAGACTGAGCTCCTAGGCTACAGCACTTTTAGGATATGTGTGTTAAATTATTTTTTTGGTAATTTTACATTTCTCTCTTTGACGTTTTCTGAATGGCAACACAAATTTTATCTTGGATAGATATGTTGAAAAAAAATTTCTGTTCTGTCTTCTAAAGAAGATTAAACGCGAATTACAGCGTCGAAATCTGCCTTTGGAATTAAGGTTCCGTTTCTTATGGGAAAGCCTCCAATCAGCTGGGAAAGGATAGCATAGGAGGTGCTTGCAGTTCGGGATCCCACCAGTACATGCTCGACGTGTGGCCCGACGTGTGAGTCTAATGTGGAGAATCAATCATCAACAATAAATAATGGCAGCCAACAGAATCTTTATAGCAGTGATTTCCCAAACGGGCCATAAAACGTTTAGGTTTAAAGTTATTTTGAAACTAGGAGACGATGATTTCAATCGATTTATCGCGATGCAGACACGCCGCCTGGAGATGGTGCACGAAAATATAATTAATAAAACGCTATATATTTTTTTTGTACCAGAAAATAAATCCCTCTTCGTGAGAATAAGTTTTTCGCAAACCGCATTTCAACTTTTATGAATTTTTAAACTATTTACGAATTTATGGGACACCCTGTGTTATATTGATTGAACGTCGTTTTTATTAGTCATTTTCATGCGCATGAATAATTGTGGAACGAATCATCCGAGTCATATATCATTATGCTCGTAAACCGAAGTTCCACTGTACCATAATACTTGAGGGTGAAGCGAACATGAAATGCTTTTTGGGGATCTCCACGTTGTCAATCAACCCAGGGGTGGAAAGGTTTCTGAACCTGCGGTGAGTTGGCTTATACACTGGGTTTTTTTTCCGTGTTATAAACACTGTAAAGCGGAATCACGTCTTGTTTTAGAATTGGCTTGCAACGTAAAAGACAAATGGAAATATAAGAAATGCTATAATTGGTAGAAAACACACAAAAAGTGTTTCACTCTTGAGAGATGATTCGAAGATGAGAGAGAGAGAGAGGATCGAGCGGCTTCTCACCTTTTCGGATGACGCTGTTGTGTTCCGTCACGAAGAGGCTCTCGTCGACTGCCGACGACTGAAACAACAAAAACAAATACATTCGTCATATAACACGCAGTAACATCATATAATTATGTATACAGATATAACTCGTAATTGGTAGGCATCGAGGAAAACGTGGGATACGATGCCACTACTATACTCTCAACCATGAACAACTTCGTAAACATTTCTTTGCTGAATTTCTTACGAATTGGTGCAATGTAGGAATGTGTTGCGTATGTATATGCATGGCCCTAATACGTTCATGTTCGACCAATGACACGCGGGCCAAGTGTGGGTCCCCGGTGTCAACTGATGTGGCCCGTGGCTTCAAACCTAATTTGTAAAAATGAACTAAGCGGCACATTTCCAGCTTACTTAACGGGATTATTTGCAGATCACTTAAGTTACCCGTGGCACAGTTCCAAATCACTCAAGTGGCCCGCGGCACATTTGCATATCACTTAAGTGACCCGTGGCATAGTTCCAGATTACTAGAGTGCTTCGTTGCACGTTTACAGATCAATTAAGTGACCAGCGAGACAGTTCCAGAGCACTCTACTTTTACAAAACTTTTATAGTGTATAATCCCGGCCTAAAAAATTTACACTGTAAAAGTTTTAGAAAGTTCTTTATAGAACGTGAAAAATGCAACCAATAAACGCAAAGGTTGTATTTGCTTGAATGCAACCAATTGGTTGAGTTTTTACGTTTTACAAAAGAACTTTTATAAAAGGATTTAACGCATTAACCAAAAAACCACGATAACAAAATTAATCATTCCGATAGTTATTTTCGTCGCCCACTAACTACTGATATCCGACAGTTTTTTGTAATTTCGGGCCCAGCTCCAACGAACCTTTGAAGTAGCCCATCGTTCAAGTCGGGTGCCGTTTAATGCAAAGTTTGCCGGAGATCGGTTTAAAATCACGGTTTAGATTTGTATAGAGAACACATAGAAAATAAATTTAATATAAATTAAGGCTGGTCCTATTAATCGATTAATCGGGTAGGCTAATCGATCAATTGTTAATCGCAGTTGAAAATTTTTTAGCTGGGTTAATCAACTCTGTCAATTCGATTAAAATTTTTATTAAAAGTTTGTGAATTAACTTGATTATTGCTTGGGAAAACCGATTAGATGTCTTATAAACCATGTTCTATACAGAAAATTTTTGATAAGTGACTATATCAAAAAATATTTGAATCAATATTTTGATCAAATTCGGTTTAACGAAAACTGATGATTTCAATTTTAAAATTGAATTTGATTGGAGTTTTAGAAGACAAGGACAAAATTTATCGTCTCCATTATGGATTCACTACGGACAGTAGTTTTTCCGTGTTCTTGGACGCATCATCAGCTCATCTCCTCACAAGTGCCACGCACGCACGCACACGCAACATAATCGAAAGTAGTTTCGAAATCCTATATATCAATAACTAAAAATAACCCTTTAAGAAAAAATGAAAACGACAAGATCCAAGTGAAGAAATTACAAATTTGGGCAATTAATATGTTCAATGTTCTTGCTTGAGGCAGAGCAGCCTTAATTTCTTGACCTATTACTATATTTGTTTGCATCTACCGAATGGGTGTGTGAAATGAATAAATTATATTTTTATAGCATCTATTATTATTATTATTATATGATCATAAAAAATATTCGATTAAAATTCGATTAATCGATTGAAAAATTTTAATTAACAATTTAAAAATGTTAATCGTTTTCCCAGTCCTAATATAAATGTAGATTTAAAAATGCAATACGCGAGTTTTTTTTGCCACGGGGTGCTGCTCCTAAAAGGCCGAGAATGATGGTGTATGTGTGCTTTAGTGTTTTGAGTGGCTTTTGGCTAGATTATCTTCACGTTTCGAGCAGTAGCTTAAGGTAATGGAAAAAAGTTTAAGGACAACCGGAAAATCGTCGTGTCTTGAAAACTTGTGATTTTAGATGCATGAAAATTTTAGAGCAATAATTGTAAGTAGAATTTAGCATTTTAACACTGGAAATAGTTTCGGTGGGTGTCGCTTTTTATCCGGAAAAAAATTGTTGAAATTGCAGTCTAAGTCAAAACCTGGAAAAAAGTATAAGGACACGCGTGTTTTCTGACGTCGAAGAAAGAAATTATAATTTTTCTCATGTTGGCGTGTTTTGATCAGTCATGTACTGCGTGTGTGTAATCGATTTTTTTCCCCTTCTGAAAGTGAAGATGTCAAAGACAACATGTGTTGGATATTCAAGGAGCAAAAAACACTTATTCTCAGAGAAAAATTGATGCCTGGTCATGAAATGTGTCGAGGACGATTAAAAGAGAGATTGTATTTGTATTTGAAGACTGTTGGTTACACAGTTTCATAAATGGCCGCGACAATTAAAGCTTACACAAGAGAGCTTTTCCCTTACGATACGTCAGAAAAAGACGATTATTCACAGATTTTACGGGGAAATAAAATCTCTCTGATCAATTTCAGAGGAATGAAACTTACCTTCACACGTCGAACTGCCACTAATGTGATTGAAACAAATTCAAATGTCTGGTGTGCAAAACCGATATGCAACCCCCCCCCCCCCTGAAACAGCATGGACAAAAGCGACGTGAATTGGCCAAAAAAGCGGGTCTCGTTCTATATTAAGTGGGACGAAGATGTTCTCTTTGATGAAAAGCAATTCAGATTGACTTAATAGTATTAAATATTACTGACCTACGCGCAATGAAAGAGATGTGGACTGGTATGTTACAGGTCCGTCAATGTGTCATCGGTGTCAATTCCGCACTCGAAAAATCTGTAGTTTGTCAAATGAGGAAACATTTTGCCGTGAAAGAGAGCATATACAAATAAAAGAGAAAAATAGGAAAATTATGGTGGGTGACCATATGACCCATATTTTCGAGACATTCCCGTATTTTCCTCTAATTTCGGCCCTACCGACTTTTTTTTTATAACAATTTCCCCGTATTTTCAACGAAGTCCACTCTTGTATTTTTATTCTTAACTGAAATCAAGCTGATTATTATGACTATGAATTATTCTCATCAAACATATTTGTCATGTTAAATGTTTTTTTTTTCTTTCCGTGGAATTCATTCTGATCAACTGATTTGCAGTGGCACGTCATTTCACTCCAATTTTTGGCGATTTTTTTGGAGATTCAGTAAAAAATTGGAAACTTTGCTCAGTTTTGGTATCATATTTGGCGGCAAATTGGCAATTTCCTGTATTTTTCTCGAGAGAACGTGATCACCGAGATTGCAAGCACTGAGGGATTTTCTTTGGAGATTTTTAATTTTTGCGAAACAATTTGAGGATTTTTAGGGATTTTTCTATAAATCGGAAGAATCTTATTTTCGGCCGGAAAATTTTGATAATGCTAAGAAATCGGAAGCATTGGCACCTATGCAATGCCAGTGTAGTTATTACTCTAAAAGAGTTTTATACATCTAACAGTACAAACACACGTTTTCAGTTTTCGGTTTCTATACGGTTTTTTTCATTGTTGATGTGAAATAGGTTTTTGTCTAATCGATTGTAATTGATCGTATCCGAATCAGAGTTTAATTTTGTTTAAAATGGTTTATTTGACAAGTTACAAGTTTTTTTATACAAGTTGTACACAGTTTGTATAAGTCGACCCTCCCGGCACATCGGTCCGCATGCGCACCTGGATCATCAAATCATTCGAATATATGCCAGACTCAGAGGCGTACGCAGGGAGGGACATAGGGATTGGGGGCGGGGGTTGCCCGTGCCCCAAGACGATCACAAATTTGTAATATTTTTTAAATACAGTATCTTCGTGAAATAACTGAAGTTTTGAAAGAAAATACTTTTACTTATGCCCAGTCAATTTCTGTTAATTGAAAATGCGTTTTTGAAGGTTAGTTTCCGAAAATTATCAGGGAGAAATTCCCTGCGCCCTCCCAAAACTGGTACGCCCCCTGGAAATGTCCACCCTGCGTACACGCCTTATGGAAAGAATACGCGTGGATCCAGCTTTGGAGAAGTTTATCCCTTTCGATGTCCTTCCTGTTCGCCAGACCCTTCATGAGAGAAATTGCTTCCACGGATCTTTCCCGGATTGATCATTTGACTAATTTTGGCCAATGATGGTGAATAAGATCGGACCACGTGGAATGTAAGGGGGATGACACAAAACGTGGCGCTGATGAGCTCGATTCGTGTAACGAATGACGCGTAATCGGATTTCCGCGGCTTCGATGAGTCGAGCGGTGGCCGATGAGGATAATTAAGGCCATGGAACAAAACGGAGTGAGAGACGTCCTCACACTGAGGAGTTGGTTCCTAGAATTGCGTAGAGTATGTTATATTATTTCTGCCGGGGGACGGACGGATGGATTCTCTCTCTCTCGCGCGCGTGCACACACACACACACACAACATCCTCTTCTGCCCAAGGGGTACCCGAGGCTAACAAGTTTGAGGCCGCCGGTGCAGGAATTCCAGTGAAGACGTTTACCCCGAAGGGGGGCCACGAAAAAAGGCTGCCACCTGGTCGTTGGTGGCGGTGGTTGCTGCCGGACAGAGGAGGGGCCTCCTCGGAGGTTTACGAGAACGATGAGAGTTGGCTCAAACACAACCTATTCTAAACTGGTTCTCGAAGAAGCGAGAGGAAGAAGAACCGAATTTCTCTCTCAACCCTTTGTGCAAAAGAATTAAAACAAAATGAGCTCAAAAAGAAGAAACAAAAACCACTTCATCTCTTTCTTGCTCCTCATATGAGAGGCGCGCACCTGGACCTGATCCTTCATAACAGCTGTCACTAAGATTACAGGGAAATAATCCACCGGAGATGGTAACCATTTTGAGCGGGGGGAGGGGGCAAATTAGAAAAGAAAACGTATTCCTTCCATTGCATTTCCATGTTGTTCATCCGGTCATCATCTCGCTAAATAACTCTGGTAGCGTCGATACATAAATCGAGTTCGAAGAAAATCTCGATTCCGTGGTGCAAAATACTCCCCAAAATACCTCCAAAAGTAACCAGTTCAAACCACTGAACGGCTAGGAGCCCACACTTCGAAAAACATTGTCGCAGATAAAACCCAGGAACGAATAGACTTACTTACTTATTGGCTTAACTGTCGCAGCAGAGGTGATTTGTGAAACCAATAGAGCAGCGGTTGTCAACCGCGGCCACTCGAGGATAATAACATAAATCAATAAATTTGATTAAAAAAAAAAGAAAAAAGAAGTGGCCTAAAGGGTACCGCCATATAAATAATATACTAAACAGGGTTCCGCCATAGAAATTATACACTGAAAAGGGCTCCGCGAGTCAGAGAAGGTTGAGAACCGCTGCAATAGAGCATGCTGCTTGCTGCTGCTCCCTTTGGACCATATTCCCTTCTCGTGGCATCTGCCATTTTTGCTTGCAACATGCAGGGCCGTCTTAAGAGTGTCACGGGGACCCCCTAGGCCAAGTGATTTTTCTAAGGTCCCCGCCTGGCAAATCTACTTGCTTACTCCCGAAAATTTCTACAGGATTTCATTTTTTGCCCTGATGGGATCACGCGTTAAAAGACGGCATTGCCAACGCGAAGACTATTGGCAACACTTCTTCGAACACGAAACACGTATAACTCTGACATAATATTCCGCGCATGCACACATGCACATGCAACACTTTCCGGCGTGCAATAATTCGTTGAAAATCCCTCGGTGTAATGTTTACGAAGTGCTTGTAAGGTTCGGTAGTATGTATGTAGAGTGGTTCCCAACTCTTCGAGGTACGAATGCAAGCGGATTTCCACGTTAAAAAGTCTCGCCGCACATAGCAACAGGGCTACAACTATAAAATCTTCAAACATTCCACTTCACTCATAGTTCAAAAATATGTGGTAGATGGCAGCACGATAACAAGCATTACACAGCAACAAGCTTCACGTTAGGTTAATAACACACACATGCACATCCCAACATGTACCAATTCGTTAGAAATTCCGCAGAGGAATATGGACGAGGTACATGTGTGGTTTAGTAGCATGTATGTAGAGTCAACTAATGATTCTATTTCCATCCAAAGTGACCGGCTGGAGGGAATTAACCGGGATTACAATATGAGAAGTGATGCCCTATTTTGCACATGCGTACTCCAGTGATACGGTTAAATATTTACGGCGTATTTCTACGTGAACTTCCCAACAGGAGGGAGGCACTTTTTATTGAAAAGTAAATGAGACATTGTTTGAAAATCACCCATGGGCTATATAAACATTTTTGCCGCCCTCTCTCTAATTTTCTTATCCAACCCTTCGTTAAATTAGTCGCCCATCTGAACTTGCCACACAGGGCTATAGCCGGTTCAGCTCTCTTCTCTGTAAATGTGCCTCTGATACCCCTGCTGATAGACATTGAAGAATTATACCTATGAATATATGTCTTTCTTATGGAATCGTTTAGTTTATTGTTTTCCAAAGTAGGCAATATCTCCCCGAGAGGGCAATGGAATGATCCATAGGGACGGTGGGAGGTACGGGCATGACATAGGATCCTATGGGTTTGCTTGAGTTGGGAGGCGAAAATAAAAATAAAAAATATTCCGAAGAAGGTGAGGAGATGGAACAAAAAAAACAACTCTGGTCTCGATGAGAAAATCCCCGGTACCAAGTCGAATTTCTCCAGCAAATGTACATATTAAAGGTACCCAGTAAATAGGGGAAAAAATAACACCAACACCTTAATCTCAATATATATATATAAACTAACGCAAAAAACGCTCTTTTTTACCTTATTTATGCTTCCCTCCCTCCCCCCAACTATTCTACGAATTTTTAAATTGAAATTTTAGAAACGTGGATTTTTCTTCTTGATGAAACAGGGCAACAACTTTCTAATTCAGTTTTTTAGCACACACGAGGACTGTATATAAAAGTGGGGGGTTTTTTTATGTGTACGATCCCTCAAAAAAATTACGTCGTTTAAAGAAACCATTTAACCACTAAAAGAGTGCATTTGAAAACCTTTCGTAATTGTAAGTATATTTCTACAATCAACGGTTACAGAGTTCTGTCTCTCTCTCTCTCTCTCCTATGGACAAACAATTCACGAATCATCCTTTTCCTTTCAAACCGAGCACAACCAGCACCTAGTAGAGATAGAAGGCCTCAGCACCGGTTGCCATAAATGTCATTAAGACTACCTAGCAAGTTTGCCACATTTTGAAACACAGCATCCTATTCCGTTTCTTCTTATTTTAGCGTGGAATCTACCTGATTGGCATAGTGATTGGATGTGGGGCATATAAATTGCCAATTCTGAGCCCGATCATTTATTTTCCTCACAACGATGATACTGGCACGAGAAAATAAATTTCCCCCCTGAATATTCCGAGGGAAAATGGACTACTAACTCACGTCACAAGCAGAGGGCGAAGACCTTCTAAGGCACAACTCAGGCCTATTGCCATTTATGGGCAATTTACTACCTAGTGAGTTGTGCCGGAAATGTAATGTGCGTGTACCTAACAGTCTGAGTGCGTATCTAGTGTTTTGTCTGATTTTTCAGTTGATGATTTTGATCATTTTTGTCGCACCACGGTCATTTTCTGCACACGATGGCAAATTAGACCGTTACCTACAATTTATTGCCGATTCCGAACGGCAGGCTTGTTTTTTATACTCATCGAGAGGTTGGTGCGCTAACCCCTCGATGGGGGACTCCCAGCGGTAGCAATTTTTTCCTACTGTCATGTCGCCGTTTTTTTGTTGTACCCCTGTGTCAGGAAATTTTTCTGACAAGGACGAACCGGGTATCGAACTCGCGACACCTCTAAACATCCTTTGATACTTCAGGCGAGCATCTTATTGACCTGCGCTACCGCGCCCCATTTCTCAGTGCTGCCATTTATATTTCAGAAGTGAAGTGAGTGAAGTGTAGTGATTGAATATTTGTACCGTTTGTAGGCCTGTTGCTCTCTGTGGCGAGACTTTTTAACGGGGATATCGGCTCGCATTTGCGCCTCGAAGTTGGGAACCACAGAAAACCAACTTCAGCCCACCACCATCGAATCACCCTGTATATCAAATAAGAAACATCCTTGAACATAGCTTAAATCGATAAAGGTGTGCACGTATACACTGTATTAATCTTAATATTTTTGGCTGGCGAGCGTTATGAGTCACGCAGCGCATCCATGTTTACGCAAAACAAAACAGCAATCGCTGTTATCTAATTGCTCGCTTGAAAATGCTTTTTGAGCGAGTTTATAGTTTTTTTAAATGCTTAAAACCAGTTTGAAACTCGTCAGATAAGCATTCTCAATTATTTCCCTGCAATTTTTTTAACTGTCCGTTATAACGGGGTCCGTCATAATGAGGTTCTACCGTATTTCAGATGTATTCGTCATTTTGTGACTGAATTTTTTTTTCTTTCTTCAAATTGAGCAGCATAAATATTGTTGAAATTCCCACTTTGGAAAACATCTCTACTCCCATTTGGCCGGTGTTTCCCAAAGTGGGTGGTACTTCCTCGTAGTTAAGCCTTGAAATGATCCCCGGTCGGGGGTGATGAAATGGTTGCTATGAGTTCGCTCAAATAACGTCAATTTCCAGAGTTGGGTTGGTGAACGGGGAGACATTAACACTTTGAGACGCTCAAGGTTCGGCTTCCCCTGTCCGAGCGCGAGAGCGGAACTGTAGAGAATCTGTAATTGTTTGGTACTGATGGTGATAGTGTTGTTTTGGAATTTTAGTGAAATCATATAAATATTAAATATTGTTGCAAGTGTTCCTTGTAGTTTTAAGTAAGGACTGATGAGAGTCTTCTCACCTGGCCGTCTTCGAGAACGGGCAGAGCGCCGGCGTTGTGCAGACTTATGAGATCTTGATCCGTGATAGGATGAGCTCCATGCACCAGGATGTCCGGCCTCCTGGCGTAGGCTGACGTGGCTCGAGTAGTGTTGGTGGTCGTGTCCGCCGCATACGACACTGGCAACATGTTGGCTTGCAGGTGCAGGGGTGACTCATCCTCTCGCTTGAACAAGTTCCTGGGACTGTTGTGCAACTGGTGGTGGTATTGTTGTGGCGTCGTGGCGCTCAACGTGTTCGTGAGGTGCGTGTACGGATCGGACTGGAAGTCGAGCTGAGGTTGCGATAAGCTGTACGGAGGCGGGAAGTATGGCGGCTGGAATTCGGCCGTGTTCGGCGTGTGGCTGAGTCGGGCCGTGCCGAAGGTCGCGGCCGAGGGGACGATGCTGCTGATGGAACTGAGGTTGCCGCCGTGGCTGACCACGAGCTCCCGGCGATCCTGCAACGGAAACTGAAATAATAAGTAATCGATGATGATCACTAACATCAATCACACAATCCGCAAATATCATAACAAATAAACAATAATAATTTAACATTGCATAAGCAAAAAAAGCAAGTAAAAACAACATGCATTTTCATGTAAGAAAACCACAGACAGAGTTTCATGTTGATAATACTTGATCAAAACGTGCAAGTGACGGGCTTTTTATACGCGCGTATCAAGTGGGAGCCCCATCACGGAACCGAAGGCAAGGAAAAATGGGGGAACCTCTCATCACCTCAGAATAGGGGCCCTTATCAAGTCGCCTTACCCCTCTGAAACCGGACAGAAACGTCGCCATCGCTTATGTTGAAAAGCTCATTCATGTACAGAGTTAGCCAGAAAAAAAAAACCATGCACACTAAAACTTTAATATATGTTATAAATTGTGTAAAATATAATTATACATATCAAAGGTCAAATACACGTTACAAAAAAAGCGAAATACAATAATCCCTTTTATAGATGTCCAAAATAGCTGGTGGAGGGATCTGACAAAGCTCCGACACAGGGAACCCGATCTGAAACCCAATTGCTTCTTTTATTCTATAAATACCAATAATTAACACGTTAGTGAGCAAGTGAGCAGAGAAGGAGTAAATGAGCAAGTTAGTGAGCAATTGGGCACAGAAGTAGGGAATGGGCAAGTGAGTACAGAGGCGATCAATGAGCAATTTGTTGGGCAAGTGAGCATGAAAGTAGTGAATGAGGAATTTGGTGAGCAAGTGAAACTGAAACTGAAATTTTATTAACATACATACATACACACAAACACATACACAATACATAAAAACACAAATTGAATACAGCACGACACATATACGAACATATATGGTCCACTTTTGTTACGCC
This sequence comes from Pholcus phalangioides, assembly GCF_987345545.1. NCBI lineage: Eukaryota > Metazoa > Arthropoda > Arachnida > Araneae > Pholcidae > Pholcus > Pholcus phalangioides. The sequence goes on from NW_028301628.1 coordinate 20,055,171, forward strand.
TAAGGGATAAGTTAGCACGAAAGGAATGAATGAGCAAGTGAGCACAGAAGTAGTCAATAAGCAACTTGGTGAGCAAGTGAGCACAGACGTAGTCAATGAGCATGTTAGTGAGCAAGTGAGCATGGCAGTGAGAAATACAGTAAAACCTCGTAAAGTCATCACCCTAATAAGTCATCACTCGGGTAATAAGTCGTCGCGGGGGCCGCAACTAGATGCTTGGTCACCCGGGGCAAGTACGCATTTTGGCACCTCCTTGTAATGTTGAAGGATAGGTTTGAGAATAAAATTTGAGCCCCATATCTGGTCCAGCACCTGGGGCTCGAGACCCGCCTGCTCCCCTCCCCCTAGTTGCGGCTCTGGTCGTCGCAGCTAGTCTGTTCCTGAGAAAGAGGAACAGACTATTTTTATGGCTCCAATTAAAAAAACAAAGGAGTTTGTTAACATCATTGTCATATGCTCAAAAGTCACCATAAAAGCCTATGTACCAAAACGGAACAGTTTAAGTAACGAAAGTTACGCTGGAGAAGTTCATTTGCCGACCACAGTTTTAAAAACGTAAGGGACTGTTTGAGCTAGACCTGATTTGTGCATGGGCCACACTAATTTAGGGCTTCAAATTTAAACACGATATCTTTGTTGAAAAACCAGACATTCTATTTCCACATCTAAGGTCTTCTAATGCTTATTTTTCCCTGACCAGGGCTCTCCCCCTCCTTCAAGACAGGATCCTGTGTTTGAAATTACTTTGTAGTTGGGTCATAAACTACTGACGAAGAATTGAAACACTAAAATTAAATTTCATGTCTATGTAAAATTAATATGCAATAGTTCTGTTGTGAAGAAAAGCTGACTATTCTAACAGTTGTTCTGATTAGTATAAATTGTAAATGCCGTATTATTTTAAATTTATACAATTTTCAAAATATTTCACACTGAGACTGACTGCACTTTGCTTAAGTCGCCACTCCGCTTAAGCCGTCATAATTTTTCGGTAACATGAGGTGACGACTTATCGAAGTGTTACTGTAATCCAAAAAGTTTGCATTGTAACTAAGTAATTTTATTTGATAGCAAACATATAAGAGTGTTCTTGCGAATTTTGATTGTAATATTCCAAATTATGCTGCTCTCTGGACCTGTTTGTAAATAGTTTATTGAAAAACTTGTATGTATACATTATTGTATATACAGGGTGTTCAGTTAATGGACCGACAAACTCAGAGGGTTGTTAGTAGGCATCAAGAAGAACAAAAATTGCAATGGAACATGGTGTCGCAAACCACGTGGAGAGGGTGAAAATCACGGAAAACGCATTCAGGTTTTGACGTCACGCTGGAACGACAAAAAGTGCAATAATAACTACAAAAAGATTTATTTGATTGATTATTAAAAGAGTTGTTGGAAGTGGCGCCCGCTGACGTCATTGCACAGTCCACAACGACGTAGAAACGATTCCCGGACGCACTCGAAACAGACAACTAAATGCTACACGTGATTACTACCGCAATAGCGGTAATTTACGTCGTCCGCAGCGCGTGATTCCCTACCCCAGCGCATGCGTTTCGCGACGCTGCTTACGTCCGATATGGTGAGCGAACCCACGAACGCATTCAGCGATCAACTGACATCCACCTTTAGTCTCTTCTGGATTCAGAGCCTGCATTCGTTTTCCGCGATTTTCACCCTCTCAACGTGGTTTGCGACACCATGTTCCAATGCAACTTTTGTTCCTCTTGATGCCTACTAACAACCCTCTGAGTTTGTCGGTCCATTAACAGAACACCCTGTATATACAATAATGTATACATACAAGTTTTTCAATAAACTATTTACAAATAGGTCCAGAGAGCAGCATAATTTGGAATATTACAATCACAATTCGCAAGAACACTCCTATATGTGTTTGCTATCAAATAAAATTACTTAATTACAATGCAAATTTTTTGGATTATTTCACACTCCTATGCTTACTAACTTGCTCATTGACTGCGTCTGTGCTCACTTGCCTACCAAATTTCTCATTGACTACGTTTGTGCTTACTTATCCCTTAGGAGCAACAAAAGTGGACCATGTATGTTGTACGTGTATGTTCGTATGTGTCGTGCTGTATTCAATTTGTGTTTTTATGTATTGTATATTTGTGTGTATGCATGTATGTTAATAAAATTTCAATTTCACTTGCTCACTAACTTGCTCATTCACTACTTCCATGCTCACTTGCTCACCACATTGCTCATTCACTAGCTCTGTGCTCACTTGCTCACCACATTGCTCATTCACTAGTTCTGTATTCACTTGCTCACTTATTTGCTCAATCGCCACTGCCATGCTTACTTGCTCGCTTATTTGCTCAATCGCCACTCCCCTGCTCACTTGCTCATTAAATTGCCATTCAATCATTTCTATGCTCACTAACGTGCTAATTCATTACTTCTGTGCTTACTTGCTCACTGATTTGCTCATCTCATTCAAGTGAGTCATTAAGTGACCAAAATGAGCGAGAAGGTGAGCACCGCAAATTAGCGAAGGGAATGCGTCCAAATCATTTATTACAGCAGTGTGTGTTACACATGACCACCACAGGGGATAACACATTGCAGGCACGAGTCACAAATCCAGCAACGGCAGAGTGCTGCAGATCCACATACACGGTTTACAACGGTAAAGTGATTGTGGATTAGGAGCGCAAGTTCTTATAACCGTCTCATTTGCATATTTCTACCGAAGTCACTCGTACCAGCGCCACCTATCGACTGTTTTTTTTAGTTATTTTCCCCCCATCTTAAAAAAAATTCCCGTGATCTTGCGATGCTAACCCTGCGAACCGTTTTTTATTTTTTTTTTCCGGTTTTTATTCATTTTTGAATTTTCTATGGACTTTTTGCACACCCTGTATACTTATTTTTATTTTCGCAGTTGTAAAGGGTAAACCATTGTTTCTCATTTGCAACGTGGCAGTCTTCTAAGTGTACAACACAGCGCCACTTCATTTTTAAGCATAAAAATTGCAATTATGTATGAATCAATGTCAGAATATGTCCAGCCCGCTAAAAAAAATGCTTTCTCCCAAACCCCAATCATCGGATTAGATCAGTTTTTATTTCAAAAAGTTTTGGAAATGATGAGATTTATTATATTTATATTATCATTTATATACTACAGTATATATTTCATATTGAAATGATTTCATTTGTTAGTAAAAAATGGAAATTGAAGACGAAAAGGCAGAGCTCGAATATCGATTCCGATGAAGATCACGTATATGAAGTACAGTAAAACCTTGTTAAATCGTCACTCCAGTTAAGTCGTCGTTTTTCTTCAGGCTCATCTAGCTTTCATAGACGACAATGTTATTAAATCCTCGTTTACTCGTCACAAATTTCGGTTAACCCGTCACTACGAAAAAGTTTTAGAGAGTGGAATATAGATTAATTTTATGGTTCCCTTTACAAAAAAAGCTTGTTAACAGCAATGCCATATGCTTAAAAATCACCACAAAAGCCTTATGTACCAAAGGAAACAGTTTAAGTAACGAAAGTTATGCTAGAGAAGTTAATTTGCCGACCAAGGTTTTTGAAACGTAAGGGACTGTTTGAGCTAGACCTTATTTCTGCATGGGCCCACTAATTTAGGGCTTATTAATATTGTAAATATAATTCATATTTTAAAAAATGTTATATTACTTTAAATTTATACGATTTTCTCAATATTGCACATTAAACTGACGGCACTTCGGTTAAGTCGTCACTCCACTTAAGCCGTCATAATTTTTCGATAACATGAGGTGACGACTTATCGAGGTTTTACTGTATATTTATTCCTCCTGGTAATGCGTGAGCGCATTTAATAAATACAGACTAAATGAGCAAGATGAATACCATTGTAATTCATTCGTAAGAGATTCGCGATTTTGAGCAACCTTCATTATTTTCTTTTGCGGAATGAAAGAAAAGGGAGAAATTTCCACTCTACCGGTTTCGTTGAAGGAAAATACAGCCAAAAAAGTTGGTTATACATATATATAACGATGTCAAAGGTTCTGTGAAGTTCAAGTCGGGCAGTTGAGTCTACTGCATGTGAATCAAAAATTAGTGTAAGTATTTAATTCCGTTATCATAGTGAAATATTGATGATATTTAGAGTTTCAAAAAAAAAACAAAAAACAATCGGGTTTAACGAATTTTCCATTTAATGAATTTTCCATTCGTCCTTTAATCCATTCAGGGTCTACCATTCTATGAGATACTTCTGAAACGTTGGGATGCTGTAAATCATTTCTTACTACGTCCTCTCTGTGGCTTCGGTCGGGAATAAGACGGAACCGAATCTCCATCCACACTTAAATTTTGTCTTTAAGGAAATGATTTAATTATCAACAACACCAAAAAAACAGTATATTTCTATTTGTAATTAAGAGATAATTAATATTCTTGAAACAAAACTTTAAGCAGCGCAGCAGAGATCAACAAATCCCCTTGATATTCCCACATGGCATTCCCCATTTGCGATGTTTCCCGCTCTAATGGATTAATTGGAAAATTAATCACTTTGAAAAGCTGCGCTGTCCTTTTATCCCCGCAGTGATGGCAAGAATTGGCAAAGTCATGAAAAAAACATCACGTAAAGACCACTTTTAAACCAACCAGGAAAATATGTGAAATGCTGCGATCAGCAAAAGACCACAGTGACCCTCTTTCAACACCAGGGATCTACAGAATACCGTGCACGTTTGGCCAGGACTGCATTGGAACCACAAAAATATCTGTGGCTACAACAATAAAAGAGCAGGAGCGATGCTGCAGAATTGGCAAAACAGAAAAGTTGCGGTGGTTGAGCATGGCCCTTATTGACAGCCACAGCCATCCAGCAAAACACAGGTTAGGAGGTAAAAAACCAGGTTTTTTTTTGGTATTTACAGTCAGCCGCTCTGGTGGTCGAGTGGTCATAGTGACGGACTCGCATCGTAGGGACTCGGGTTCCAGCGCCACAGTGGTCGGCTGGAGTTGGTTTTCTGTGGTTCCCAACTTCATCTTCGAGGTGCTAATGTGGGCCGATCTCTCCGTTAAAAAGTCTCGCCGCAGAGAGAGCAACAGGCCTACAACAATACAAGTATTCAGCCATTACACTTCATATCAGAAATATAGATCGCAACACTGAAAAATCAGACACAACAGTAGATAGGCACTTGTTAGGTAGACTGTTAGGTACACACACTTACACTTCCGGCACAACTCACTAGGTAGTAAATTGGCCCATGGTGTGATACACCTGAGTAATGCTGTTTAAAAGAAAAGAAATGCGGGTTTGGTGCTCCGGGTGCTGGGTCGGAGGGGGGGGGGGCAATTTCACCCTTCACCTCTCCTTTGACTCTATAAGGGGGAATCAAAATGCGTGCTCACCCCAAGCCCAAGATTTTGCTATCAGTGAAGCCCAGCATGTATTGTGGCTACATAACCGTGGAGATAAGTGTAATTTTATTTAATAGATTTTTTCGCATGGATAATATGATACGCACTGGATAGAGTAATTTTAAACAGGTAGATTACATAAATACCTTCGTTTTTTTGCAAGTTTGTTGTTTTAAAATATTTTTCCCACTTCTGGTAGTGTTTAACCGTGTTTTTCGGTTATCCGCGTTCCCCCTTCCCCACCATTAGCCCGGAAATGTTCTACTGTATACCAACAGATTATTGTTATTATTATTACGAGATATAAATCTTATTACTCACATGAGCGTCATTATAAGTGTCTTAATTTTCGTTTTTACATGTGTTGTCATAAAATTTTGACTTTTTGGACTTTGGAAAATAATTAAGTTTTGATTTACTTCGAAATTTTTCGTGGGGCGACCTGCCAGGGCTGGAAATATCTATTGGCCGACATGTGTGTGGGTGTGTGCGCGGGGCATGTAAACATTTTGACCGGGAATATATTCTTTTTCGACCACGTTTCCGACTCGGGCGTATAAAAAAATTTGTGTGAAAACATTTTTTTTTTTCATCGCGACGATGATGGAAATAAGCTCATGTTTCTATACACATGCTTTAAATTTCATAGAAATACTTTGGCAGCCATGATGTAAATGGTATATTAAACCACAGATTTTTATAGAAAAACGAATGTAGAAATACATAATATGTAGGGATACGTAAATTTCGTATTCACGCAGTAACCGCGATAAATGCTAAATTTACGAAATAAATGCGGTAAATTCCAAAGTTTTGCCAATTTTGACGAATAAATGCCAAAATTTGATTTTTTACTACCTTTTAGCGAAATCTAGGTAATTTACACTTCTTCGAAGTGGGAAAGTCGTAATTTTGCCCAATACTCGTGAGCGTGCTTGAAAGGGAAACCACAAGCATCACTTCTTTCTCCTCTGACATTGTGTTAGATGTAATTCGGTTATAACATAGCCCCTAGGTGATTCGAGAAGTGTGTGTAATAACCGACATGTGTGTTTTAAGCGAGGCGTTGAAATTAGCTTACGTAGCAATAGCATATATGCATTATTGAGATTGTCGTGGACAAAATAAGCTTATGCAGCACATAATAGAAATACATATACATAGTATTATAATAAATAATAGTTTAAACACAGTTGTTGACTGATATTTGAAAGGTTTTGAAAATTTATTAGAAAACGCAAGATATACAACACGCAGACATTTTTGGAAATGCTAATCATTTTTATGAGTTTATGTTAACGGTTTTCCTTTGAAGTCGACAGCAGCGTACAATATAAATAATCGGAAAATAAAACCCCCACTCACGTTTATAAAATTTATATGCGCGTCACCGATCAATAATACACTTGAATAAGCATGGCTTTTCAACAGTGACCGAGTTGATTTGCAATAACTGTTCTTCCATCATCCTCACCAATAAAAAGATAAAGTATTAAAAACAAGTAAAAATTCAATAATTCGAAAAGCATAGACGATGCAATTTTTGTACAGAAAGACAGGATTTTATTAAATGCCAAACATTTTATTGCCAAAATAGTTAAGTTTGTCATCGACAGGTGACGCTAAAGTTAAAAGAACATTCAGTGTCATCTGTTGATGAGAAACGTAACTATTCCGGCAATGAAAAAATTTAGGTCTTTTGGGCATTGTATTAAGTATTCTTAGGTATTATTTAGGTATGATTAGGTATTCTTTATGGGCATTGTATAATATTTTATCATGTGTGTATATTGTTTATAATTTGTGTTAATTGCATTTTTAATTGGGTTGCTGTTTTTTTTTTGAAATATATGACATCCATATTTTTATGGGCATCTTTTTATCAGCCACCTCGTTGGGCATTTTGCCTGTCGTGGCGTTGTATTTGTGAGAAAACGTCAAGATATATCACCCGCATACAATAAATGTTGTACAGAAAACTTTGTTTTTGACTATTTATCTAGGGTTTTTTTGCAGTATGTTATACGCGGATTATATTTTCTTGTGGTTAAGACTATTCTTTTGGTTTTATTATATCCACAGTGCATGTTTTAAGCAGGTTATGTTAAAACAGATGTAAAAATGTATAGAAGGCAATGGGCCAAATTTTAAGGATTACACAACCGTATGTTATATCCATGGTTTAGGTTATATCCGGGTTATAAGTATACTCGACTGTATATGCAACCTTTTGGAGTTTCGGAGAAAGATGCTATAAGAAGAATTTGAAAAACAAGATTAAAAGAAAAGTAGATACAGTCAAATCCCGTTATAGCGAACTCCAAGAGACCGTATAAATCATTTCCTTATAACGAAATTTCGTTATACAGGAATTACAGGTTATTTAAAAATGTCCCTATATAAACTTATCAGGGGAATTAGAAAAGTGTTCGTTAAAACGAGAATTTTTGCTATAACGGTATTCGTTAAAACGGGATTTGACTGTATATATTAAGGCAGATTTCGACTAAGTACTTTAACACTTTCCAGTAATACGGCCGGTTTTATTTTAAATGTAAAATTTTGGATTTGAACTATGTCTTATTTATTAGAGAGCTTTTTTGTGAACGAATGCGAAAATTTTCGTTTGTAATTCGTTATTTGGTTCTTGAGAATTGGGTTCATTTGGAATTCGCGGTACTGAGAATAAATGAGAAATTTCTGATTTTAGAACTTTTTTTTTGGCGAAGTTTACGCATCTCTAATAATATGCGAAAGAAAAGTAAAAAAAACATGATGTGTAAGCGTCGTAGGTTGAATTTCCCCCATTGCATTTACACGTTCAATGAATGTTTTACATATTTCTCTTCAAAAGGATGTGATGCGATATCGTGTGGGGACGGCTCGCGAAGTCCTAACTCCAGTTTCCCTATAGCTCGGTGTGTTATGTGTATTTAAATGTTTTTTAGGGTTTTTTTCCTTCTTGGCATTGTTTCTTTTTGCATAAATCTATTTCATATCGAAATGGACAGACATACGCGTTCCGTGAATTGTTACGGAATGAATCTAGAGCAGACCAATATCAAGGTACGTCGATAACGACGCTCTGGGAATTCGCAAAGCGGAAACACGTGAGTAAAAGGGGGGGATGGATGGATCACACACCATTCCAATGAGTTAATCGGTGAAGATGAGCTCGAGTTCGGATTTTATACGTACCAACGGATGGTCTCGACACTTCGGCGAAACCGGAATGACAAATAAAACCGGTTCCTTTTTATTTTGCTGTGTTTAATATTCTGAACACAGCGATAAATTCTTCTATTTTAATTTTTTTCTTCTTCTTCTTCTGGAGATTATGACAAATACTTGTTTCCACACAATATCGCATTCTTGGCTGCGAATTGGGGGGAAAAAAAATTTCGATTATAAAGGCTCTCCGTAATTTCATCTCCCAACTACATACGTGTCTAGGGCATTATAGAGAGTATGTTTAGGGACTTCCATCGAAATCAGGTTGATAAAATGATGCCAATTTTTCGAGTAGTACTTATCTGAACCATCGCGGATCCCATGACTTTAAAGGGAGCCCAATTTCTACAGCCAGCCGTATGGAGCACCGACCGACCGACACGCGTTGGAGAGGGCAAAACGAGTCTTCCTTCCTCCTTGTTGGCACTCGGACAGACACTCTTTTGCTCTCGGTGATGATCCACAAAAGGTGTGCGGCAATTAATAACGAAAAAAACGGAGAATACCGATTCTCCGACTCTCTCTGACTTTCAAGGTCACTAGGGTAGGTTTTTCAGGTAAAAACGTAAAAATCCTCTCCAAAAAGAAAAAAAATGATGACCCCCTCCCCCCGGGCGCATCCTGCGTACGACTATGTTTGTGTTTAGAGCATCATAGCCGCATCTAGAAAAGGAAATTTGCTCTGTCGCCCGGGAGTTTAATTAATTTTTACGCCCCTTTTTTCAGTAATTTTAACAGATAAAAAGTAACTCAACACCCTTTCTGGTCCAGCAGGGCCTGGGGTATCAGCGCCTCCCCCCACCCCCCACTCTCAGTGGTGACCCACTGGAGAGCTTCCTTCACACGCTCGCGCGCGTCTTCATGTTTCACAATGCACGGCGTATACAAATTTGCGCGTTTTCCAGATCTTTTTGTTTGTCACGCCTTATATACCGTAGGGGGAGCCGGAAAGACCTCAAGATCTCTCGCGATTGAGACTTTCGTCTCGAGGACGAAAGAAAGAATGTGTAGAGAGGGTTATGAAAAAATATTTTCAGCATTTTTTATGCTTCTCAGTACCGGATGAGTCCCATGGGCCTTTAAATAAATATATATATATATATTAACCTTCTCTTAAAATATTTTCACTGAACGGGGGGGGGAATGGGGAATAGCACTCCTCCTGTACCCCCTCTCCCCATGCTGAGCACGGGGTCCTGAATCAAACATCGGGTGGGCGGGGCAAATTTTTGAAATCTTTCACTGTGATTCTGAAACTCGTTCTTATAAATTCTGGAGAATCACGTGTGTATTTCTTTCATTATTGTTAGATTTTCATCAATTCTTGTGTAGCGTTTTCACGTTTTCGTACCGGTATTTTTCAGCATTCCTATACTTTCTGTAATAATTTCATGCCTTTTCGGTTGTTCGGTTGCCAACTTCTCCCAAGAAATACTGTAAATAAAATCATGGTTCTAAAGTTCCCCGAAAATGTGTGAATACCTGTCCACCGAAATCATCAAGACTCCCCCCCCCCCCCCTCCGAAACTAGTGGCAAATTGATTCATATCCGGATTGTAAGTAGATTTGTACTACCCATCTCAGGAGCCCCTGCGATCCAATTTTGAGTAGTGACCCATAGGTTAAGAGGATCCGCCAAGTAGGGTCAGTTTGGTGATGTCCTGATTTGTCTTTCCCCGTTTCATCCTTACAGCAAAAGGCGGTGCCGTTTCATCCTCAGGTGATAATACCTCAAAGAAAGGGGTCTCCACTTCGGATATAACACGCCAAGAGTATTCATTGCACCTACTATACTTGATGCGCAAATCTTGCGTAACTCGGAGAAATAAGTTGGTTCTTTTCATTTCGAAACTATGACTGAGGCAGAGTTTATTAAAAAGAATTGATAATTCTAATAAAGTCCTAACACGAAATAATTTCTGAATTCTTTCGAATTGACGATTATGCATAATGTACGGTTAATTTGATTCATTCGCTTATGACATCAAATCTACTAGGACAACGCACAGGCGATTATGCATAAACTCCGGAAAATGTGATAAATTCATATTGGGATCACCATATAGCCTATATAGGGTGATTCAGAAAAGATGGGAAAAACTTCAAAACTTCCAATACAAACAATTGTCATCAAAGAATGAATGGTCAAACATGGAACGCAAACGCGCTTCGGAACGGCAGTTCCGCAAACGTTAAAACGACATTCCTGTTGAAATTTATTGGGGAGGGGGGGAAACACCATGCATGCAAATGTAACCTGGGGAAGAAGAAGAAACCGTATGTGCGTAACAGTGAATGTGTGCTTTTTCAGTATTACTAAAGTGGGTGTCTCGCGGTTTCTCTAGCATTACTAAAGTGCGCCATTATCCCGTACGTTACAAATGTTAAAACGTGGTTGCACGCTGGAATAACTTCACAGGACTGACATCCGTGCCTTTTATCCACTGTGACGCAGATTTGCATACGGTTTCTTCTTCTTCCCCAGGTTACATTTGCAAATATAATATGCATGGTGTTCTTTTCCTCCCGATAAATTTCAACAGGAATGCCGTTTTAACGTTTGCGGCGGAGCGGCCGTTTCGAAACGCGCTAGCGCGTTTGTGTTTCATGTTAGGCTCATGCCATACATTTTTTGACGACAAATGTTTTTTGTATTGGTGTGTACTATCATCTCTTAAAGTTTTTCCCATCTTTTTTGAATCGCCCTGCATACAATGTATATGTGAAACAGGGAGTATTAGGTTTAAATGATAGATTTCTTTGAGGTATATTGAAAAATTTTACTTTGAATCTAAGAAAAATTTTAAAGCTGCTGCAACTTCTCTTCCAATGAATTATGCACATTACATTTTTTTTCAATGGAAAGTTATCTAATTCTATAATGTAATTTTTGTGCTTAATTAAATTAATTAATTGTGCATATGGAAAGATGTCTGTAACTGATATTTAGTAATTTTTTCACCAAAAATAAAACAAAATAAACAAGCTGTTACCCGCGGCTTCCTCGCGTGGATTTGGTAATTCGAAAATTGCTCGTGGATGATTTCCTCCCATATAAAATTTGAACCGCTCGTGACACCTTTGGAGGTGGATTTTCCAGAAATCCCGCCTTAGTGAGTCTCTATATCGTAAAATATAATATGTGCTGATCGAATTTCATATTTATAACGGTTTGGGCTCAATGGTGATTGCCGCATATACAACCAATAAACCCAACTCCTCCCCCCCCCTCCCAATTCTATAACCCCTTAGACGCTGAATTAAAAAAAAAATCCCTCCTTAGTCTCTACAGTAAAAATAAAACTGCTGACAAAATTTCATATTTATAGCTGCAGCGGTTTCAGCTCAGCGATGGTTTCCCCACATAACCTTTGAATTCTTTCCCCTCCCCATGAACCCCTAAGATGTTGAATTTCGAAAAATCCCTCAGCGAGTCTCTACGTTAGAAAATGAAAGTATTAACCAAATTTCCTGTTTATAGCTTCCGCGATGATTGCCCATGTAATTTTTGAACCCCCTCATAACCCCCTTTAGGAGTGGAATTTCAAAAAATCCCTTCTACCGAGTCTTTTACATGATAAAACATGATAAAATGAAACTATTAAACAAATTCCATATCTATAGCTTCAGCGGTTTCGGTCCGTCATGATTTCTCTAATTTTTGAACCCCCTGATGACTCCAGTAGGGGTCCCTTTCTAGTGAATCATAAAATGAAACAACTGATAAAATTCCGTGTTAGCTTCAGCGGTTTCTGCTCGGCAATGATGAATCAGTCAATCAGGACATGTTATATATGCAGAGGGGGGGGGGTCTGTATTTCAAATTATCGATTTAAAAAAAAGGTTTTATTCCAATGGTGGTGTTGGTGGTGTTTTTTCCCCATTACGATATAGAAGTTCGATTACGAAGTAGACGACGCGAATCATGACCGTCTCACAAAATACTTCAATGATTTGGGTACCGCCTTGTATAGATTTTATTTCTAGGTGCTCTATCTACGATAAAGTTTATGTTATGTCAATCATTCTTCCAGTGTTCAACCAACGGGGTGTTTTATTTTGATTGACAGTTATACTCTGTCGACATAGGGTATAACTGTCAATCTCTGTCAATCCTACAGATTGACAGTTTCATCCCCCGCTTCAGGGGGGGGGGGGGGCTTTTGTGGGAGCTCTATGCAGTGCCGTCTCTACACCATGGCAAAATGACAACTTGGACAAAATGCCGTTCAGGGGCTTTCGTACCTAGAAGTTAACAGCTTAAGTATTTTTCAATCTCGCAAAAAATCATGGTCTTAGATCATTTCATATTACAAATACAAATACATCGCCACAATATCTGTAGTATTTTTTTGATGTGGCACATGACTTTTGGCAAATTGCAGCTTTGACTGTCGCACATGTGGCTTCTTGGGTGAAAAGAGGGACGGGAGGCCGGACCGTTCGGAGGTGCGGGAAGTGTAGCAAGGAGGGTGGGATTGGGTGTCGGCGGGTCAAATGGCTTCATGCGTGGTCGGGAGTGGCGCGCCGATTGGGGCCCTTGTCGCGGTGGTGTTCCCGTCCCGTGGTGGGTTCTCTCTCGTGTCCGCGGTGGAGGTTCTTGGGGGTGGGGGGGTGGGGTGGTCGGGGGTCTCCCTACGCGGGGCGTGTTGGGGCGCTGTGGACCGCGCCGGCGGGGCCTAGTCGGGGCTGAAGGGGGGTCACGCCCACGGTGCTGTCCTGGCTTTGTCGAGCGGTGATGTGCCCTGGGATTGGGGGTTGGGTGTGGGGATGTGGTTGTGTTGCTCGGGGGGTTGGCGGGATGTTGGTCCGATGTGCTTTCCCGGCCGGTTTGCCGGGTTTAGTTTTTTCCGGCACGCCCACGATCTCACGATCAATGAGCTTATATCGCAAAAGCGACAGAGCCTGGGCGTGCTCGGTTCTATACTATACTATACTACATCTACTACATCGCCACAACAGGCAAAATGCCCAACGAGGTGGTTGAGAACCCCCCCCCCTCCCCATTGACATCAGGCTCAGTGCCATGCCCGGATGGGCCCTGCCCCATGCGTTGAGATGGTTCTGATTCTATGCAGATCCATTTTCGGTCGGTGAGCGGGGTGGGGGGGGGGGGCAAACATAGTGCTGGTCAACTGAAGTTGGTTTTCTAAGGTTTCTAACTTTAAGGCGCGAATATGAGCCGGGCTTTCTTTGAAAAAAAAGTCTCATCGCAGATCTTCAACTCGATACTTGCGCAACGTGAAAATTGCAAGCATTGCATTTACCACATTCACTTCAAAATATGGAAGACCGATATCAGCACCAGTAGTACGTGCGAATGCGAACCGATCTCACCATTAAAATGTCCCTACACAGGGAGCAACAGGCTTACAACGGTACAAATCTTCAATTATTTCACTTCAATCATAATTCGAAAAATAGTTGGCAGCACTATGACAAGCATTGCAACCAGGGCCGGATTAACCATTACGTAAAATAAGCACGTGCTTAGGGCATCAGGAGAAAGGGGGGCACCACAACAAAAGTTGTCAAATTGTATATTTTTTATTAATGTGCAATTTTTTCGCAGTAACAACCATTCGGTAGAAAATCCTCAGTATTGGAAATACCAATACAAATACAAGGCCACAACAGGCAAAATGCCCAACGAGGTGGCTGAGAAAAAGATGCCCATAAAAATATGGATGCCATATTTCAAAAATATAGCAACCCAATTAAAAATGCAATTAACAAAAAATTTTAAACAATATATACTCATGATAAAATATTATAGAATGCCCCCATAAAGAATACTTATGGTTGTCTTATTCTAAGTATGAATAGCTTCTCGATTTACCCCAACATGTTTCTCGTATTTCTTTTTAAACGTGTCAATTGTGTTACAATTTACTACCTCCGGGGGTAAGGTATTCCATTTATTGACAACCCTATTAGAGAAAAATTCCCTGCGACACCATAATCAAGAATTGTCCCTTACCAATCGATACTGGTGTCCCCTTGTAAAACCAGTCGATTGACGCAGTACTAATAATTCATGGTCCATCCTATCCCTCCCGTTGAAAATTTTGAACACTTCGATCATATCTTCCCGACACCTGCGTTCATATCCAATGTAAACATACTAAAAAAAATGAAGTCCCTCTTTCATGCCCTGTGTGCCAATGAGGACACTGTGCACCCCTTCAACCAAATCTATCTCTGTAGGTATTGGCCTCCACAACCTTACAGCATACTCCAGTCCAGGACGAACTAAGCCTCGGAAAAGCGGAAGAATGACTTCAGGAGAACGCGAGGAGACCTTTTTTGAAAATGAGACCAAGCATTCTATTCGCTTTTTTTGACGAAAAAAGCGAATGATGTATCTTGAAATTTCTCTTTGACGCAACATGAGACGCATGTGCTATTTCCACAGCAACAATATTAAAATCTCAAATCTAGGGAAACTAATAATATCACAAACAACAGAGTTCGTGTTAATGCTGAGGTTTTGGGGAATGACGTGTCACAAAATTTCCACAAAGGCTAGAGCATTCTTGACAGTATCATGCCCCCGCCCCTCCCCAGAAAGGTCGATCCCGTGCACGCTTTTGATATGCTCCCGGGCAAAGTAATTTTTTCGAGGCCACATCTGGCTAAAAATACCTGCCTTACAATTTGCGTAATTTCTATCAAAAATTGTAACCAGATATAATTGTCACAAGGCCCCCCCCTCAGCACTTCCCCGAGGCTTGGCCGGGTGATCCCATGTGTCGAGAAGACACCGAATAAGAGCCAAGTTATGCAGAATAAGGACATGAAATGCGGGTATACTAGTATATGGACCATAAGTGGATCAACTGTGTAGTTTTGACCCACCGCAGAAGCTAAAGGGGGAAAACTACCAGATCTAGATTGCAAACGAACTCGGAAAATATGCCAGAAAGAAAAGGTACCCGATGATGGTTATTAACCAAAAATAAGGTACAGTACTTGTGGGTGATATCGTGATCATGCTAAGGTTCAGGGGTTCCAGCCGGTTCTGGAAATTATAAAAAGTATTCAATGGGAGAAAATATCTTCGAATGTTTTTAAAAGAGTAGAACAAAAGGTAGAAATCAAAGCTCTTTGGAAAATATGAAAGGAAAAATTCCAAAAACGTACACTTCGGCAAATTCACAAATAGTGATAGTGACATTGATTTGTGTTTCTTTGGCTCTTGCTCAGTTCTAACAAATATAAGATGTAAAACTTATTAGAATTCCAAATTAAGAAAAATATGATGAATCAAGCAAAATTTCAATGAAGAAGCTACAGAAATGCAACTTTGTAATTTTGACGACGGAATTATGTCAAGCATTAGAACAAAAATGTGCAGAACAATACAGAGGCTCGATGATTCATCTCCGCTAAAAGTAGAAGCGGATGTGTGTTGCGCAGCATTGGTTTTGAAGATGTCGTCAAAGACTTCAAGAAACAGCGAAAGGAAGCTTTCAAATAAATGAAATGTGTGCTTATCACATCATTATTCTGCTTACTTCTGAAATATGATATTTGATTTAACCTTTCTTTTAGGCAGGGATTACACTCTAAAAGTTTGATAAAAGTACTTTTATAAAACTTGAAAAATGCCACCAATAAGATCATCAATTATACTTGTTCGAATGCAACAGGCCGGGATTACATTATAAAATCTGGATAAAAGTTTGTTCATAAAACTTGAAAAATGCAACCAATAGGCGGATCAGTTAAGTTCGCTCGAATGTAACACATGTACTTATTGGTTGCGTTTTTCAAGTTTTATAAAATAATTTTTATCAAACTTTTATAGTGTAATACCGGCCTAAGTTTAGTTTTTGAATTTATTTGAAAAAAAGAAGCCAGAATTAAATATTAACTAATACAGTTTGTAAAATTGTCCAAGGGTGTGCGGGAAGGTAAGCCGGGATGCGGGATGGAAAAAAGGTTAGGAACCACTGCTTTAAACGTGAAAAATCGCTGAAATGCAATCAATGGGAGGGGGGGGGGGCACCAAAATCCCTGAAGTGCTTAGTGTTGTCAAGCGTCTTAATCCAGCCCTGATTGCAATAAAACAAAATTTTCGCGTCAAGTTCACGACACGTACATGCACATTTCAACATGCACCAATTCGTTAGAAGTTCTGCAGAGGAATATGGATGAGAAGCATGTGTGGTTTAGTAGTAGTAGCACCAGTTGTACACGAAAACAAGGACAACTCTACAACATAAACACGTCAGGATCCACACAGAACACGCATTCTGACAAATTTTAAGGGGACGGGGATGTTTTTAAGTTTTCATTTGGGGGGGGGGGCACACTGGAGGATCGAAGGTTTTGGGGGGGGGGCGGTACGTCTTCCAGAAAAGTTTCAAGTTACTAGCTTTCAAAAAGCTTCAAAATTAACAAAAACTGATTAACACAACATATAAAAGTGTTTTTTAATTAATTTTTTTACAAAAATTATATTACACATAATTTGCATTATAATTTTATGTTTTGCCCCTATGCTCCTGTGTACTCGTCTGGGGGTCATAGGAAGGTTTTAGACCCAGTTTACTTAATTTTGCTGACAAGGGAAGGGGAGGGGGGTAGTGCTTTGCTTTCTTTTGCTGGCGGGTTTAGGGGGGGGAGTTCAAAAATGGCTAAAATTCTACAGACGTTTTACTTGAATGGCCCTTTACGTTGGCTTCATGTCCATAATTTACGTTGAAACACTTTCTGCTAAAAAATCAGAGTTTACTTTCGGAAGGCTTTACGAGGTGAGGTATGTTACTAAAAAAACTTGCGCTCACACGAAGAAATGATTGCTGATGCTATTTGCCATTTGGTGATCGGTCCTTATCTATCTATCTATCATTTTGTGATGAAATGGAAGTAAACATGGAACTTATACCTTCTGGTCTTTGTTTTGAAAGCATTTTACTTGATCATTTCTGTCGTACCACGGTACACAAGGGCGCTTTTTTCCTAACCGATTCCGAACGGCAAAACGTGCTACATTTTTCTTCTAACGTAACGAACTTTTCCCGCACAATCCCGACCGATATTACAGCATCCTAGAGTGTCCTGAGCACGTCACAAAGAGGAATGATGGAACATTTGTGTCGGCCTATCTTCCACTGAGACGTACCAAATTACTATAAATGCATCTAACTAGGTGGTGTATGCTTAGCGACACAACATTTTCAATATTAGTAGCGTCATGAGATATTGGTTGAGGAAAAGGATAGGAAACTTCATAGCTGACTATGACTTGATTTATGACTACGGCAATGCGTATGATTGTGACAGGGGTCTTCAACCCCTGGCCAGCGGGCCAAATGCGGCCTTCCGAGCTTTTTGCTGGGGGCCGTTGACCATTCTGAGAAAATAGCTACTTCGCATAGAATAATGATTAAATTCTAAAAATAAAACATCCGTTTAACCCTTTAAACGGTTTTTAAAATTTTCCTGATCCGCGTGTTAAGAACTCGAGATATTTCGGGGTGACGGAATTAAAGCAGATCAAGATTAAACAAGATATTAATCTCTCCAGATTCAATATTAATCCTGTGCATTTGACACATTAACTAGACTGCTTAAAGAATTAAGGAGACCCGGAGCCAGAACAGTTTTTTAGGCCTATTATTCCATTTAGGCTACATATGTCGAGAGGCCTAATTCAAATACAAATACAAAGGCCACAACAGGCAAATTGCCCAACGAGGTGGCTTAAAAAATTATGCCTACGAAAAATATGAATGTCAAATGTTACCAAAATACAGCAACCCCATATAAAAACATACACACGGAAGAAAAAAACTAGTAAATAAATATATAATACACTGCCCACACACACACATAAGAAGATTATGGTTGTCTTAACCAAGTATGAAGAGCTCCTCGATTTATCCCATCACGTGTCTATCGTATTTATTTTTAAACGTATCAATTGTGTTAGAATTCACGACCCCGTGATATTCCATTTATTGGCAACCCTGTTAGTGAAAAACTCCCTGTGAAACCACAACCTGGAATTGTCCCTTACCTAAACGATACTGGTATCCCCTTCTCGAAGCAGTTGATTGACGGTGTATTAATAACTCATGTGGTCCATTCCGTCGAAGTTTCAATCACTTCGATCATATTCCTTCCTCCCCGAGACACCGGCGTTCCTCCAACGTAAATATAAGGAATGAAATCCATAAAACACAGCGTGGGATGCGTCCAACAAAAACTTTCATCCAGGGAATTTTTCCTTAATGGAGGAGGTAGGAAAATATTTTATTGTTCATCAGCGGCAGGTATTGCGATTGGTGACATCACGGATGTTGTATCTTTAATGCAATCCCCTATAGCAGAGGTCTTTAACCTTTTTCTAGTCGCGAGCACTGCCTGTACCCATCATCAAAAGAAGAGCACCTTTACGGCAAGTTTGGCATACGAATGATTTCAATTCTTGAATGCAATTTTTACAAAATATTCAATTGGAACGTTGATCAAGTGCTCCGAGCACGAAATCGGGCACAAGCATCGAGCACTGGGGTGCTTCAAAGCTTGACAAATAAAAAAACTATATATTTAGGCGCCGGTCCAATTTCTTAGGAACCAAGCATGGTATTTTGCTCCAGAAAAACGGTCCTAAATAATGTTTCCATTTACTTTTCCCGGTCCTGGGTTCGAACCCCACCGTCGCCACAGCAGTGGTCGGCTGTAGGGGGTGGTTCGGGGTAGGGGGGGGGGGTTTGTGTGGTTCCCAACTTCAAGAAGCGAATGCAAGCCGATCCCCCTTTAAAAAGTCTCGCCACAGAGAGCAACAGACGTACAAACAGCACAAATGTACACATCACTCACTTCACTTCTGTGATATATATGGCAGCACTGAAAAATCCCAAACACAACACTACATACGCACTCAGACTGTTAAGTACACTCACAGTTACACTTCCGGCACAACTCACTAGGTAGTAAATCGCCCATAGATGGTGATAGACCTGAGTTGTGCTCGGTTTGAAAGAAAGAAAGAAAAAAAGTGCCATTATTTTCATATTTTTTATTTAATTATATGATTTATATTTAAAAAAATACTCATATATTATTTGTGCAGTAATATTTGTATTTTTTTTTCTTTGTAATTTCAGCGCGTACCAAGGTTTAACATTACGTGCTTCAAGGAAGAAGGCCTCCGACATCCAAACGGTATATATTCTTACAAAATGTACAGAAATTCTAAGAAAACAATTTAATGAAAGAAATAATTTTGGAATTATTGAAAAAAAGTAATTTCATAATTCATGAAAATCTATAATTTTTATCACAAAAATAGTTACGGAGTTACTGAAAGAAATAATTGCAGCATTAGTGAGTAATTTTAGAATTCCTATGAGTTTCCAGAATTGTTAAGAGTAATAATTTTCAGAATTTTTAAGGGTAATGGAAAGTTTAATTAATTTTTGGCCCGCAATGTCTGAAAGGTTGAAGACCCCTGGCCCCATGAAGATTTAGTGGTTCTTCCTCCCTTCCCTCTCCGTTATTCGACCAAGGGTCCTCGAGTTAAACATCCGACATCAACGAAATTCCGAAGGGTACAGGGAATTCCACCGGAGCTATATCAAGTAGGTAACTGTAACCCACGCACATTTGGATTCTTCTTCCTCTCCTATCTGGATGTGAATTTTGATTTTCAGTTCCAGCTCTTCGTGGATGATCAACATTCTTCCGCCATGACATTTGTTGCGGCGGCCATTGGTTATATGTGCAATGTCAACGGAGATGTCTTCTTTCGCCTTCGCTCACACAACGTACCAATTAATATCGAATGAAAGGATTTAAAAATTAATCCGTAACAAATAAATTTGATCTATGCACTCTGAACCCGTGGTCTGAGGATCAAATGTAGTCATTGAAGCCACCTGAAGGGGCCCGCGAAGCCGAACCTACCTTAATGAATGGAAGTAAAGTACAGTAAGAGAAGTAAAAAAGTAAGTAGATAAATGCAGGGCTCCCACTCAAAAAATTAGAAAGAGAGGACCGGGGGGGGGGGGTTGGTTACCCCTCCTAGGCAGCATGACCATTAGCATAATAAAAAAAATCCGTAAAAAATTAAAAAAAAAAAAATTTCCCCCATAGCACACTATTTTAGTATCCTGTAAGATTGCTTCGAACCAAAGCAAAATGGCAGAAATGACTTGGTAACAAAAACAATTTTTGGCCAAAATAGAATATTAGCAACCGCAGATACATAATTCTTTTCTGTCTCTCCTCACGATGTATATTACATTTTTTTTTTTTTTGGAGTCTTCCACAGTCCAATCTGTCAACTCTCTGTGACAATGCACACAGCAAATTATGAAGATATGTAAGTTTTTTAAAAATGACGCTCTTTCGAGACCACTTCCAAGAGCGCAGTGCAAAATGTGTAAATTACAGGAGGGTTCGATGTAATACAAAGTACACCGGATGGTTTTACTGCGTTGTCCATCCCTTTTTTAAAAGGGATCTGTTGACATTTTACTGTTCAATGCCAGTGTCATTATTTTTGACAAATTAAACACTTTAATTTCTATCCCTTTGCTGAGCAATTGTAAATACTGTTTATGTTCCTGCATGCCCAAAAAACACAGAAGACAATTGAATGTTAGGTAGCATCAGAATTCGCAAAACCTAGAATTGGCCTATGCACCCAACTGCTTTGTTATGCAAACTATTATGTCACCTATACACAAAACGTACACCATAATTTTGAATGATGAAATGTTAGTTACTGTCCAAGACCATGAAGTAGTAAATACAAAATTACTTTTCTTTCAACCAGGCAGATGTTTTTAATCACTACTTGTTGAACCCTCAAACTAAGTAAATGAAAAGTTAATTAAACCACCAAATGGTCTACATACACCCTGCCCCTCCCCCAAATAACCTTAAAAACGATACAATTTCTGCTTTGGCAGAATCATTAATTGAAATTTACTACATATATATTATTTGGCATTATATAGATGATTCCCTCAATTAGAATCAATTATAAGATTACATGTTAATACGAATTTTGTTGATAGGCAAGGGCGTAGCAAGGGGGGACTTGGGGTGTCTGTAGCCCCCCCCCCCCGAAATGTGAGAAAATGACCGGAGAAAGGGAAAAAGATGGCCAAATCCACTGTTCTATCACTTTGTTCTCCCCCCTCCCCGGCCCGAACGAAATTTCTGGCTACGCCCCTGTTGATAGGTTTTGGTAAAAAGTAGGAAAAGTAGGACATTTTACCAAAAAAGTAGGAAAATTAGAAAATGTAGGATGAGTGGGAGCCCTGTAAATGTGAAAGTCATAACTGTGAGATCGTCAATTCCGGATTCTGTCAAAATTTATAGCGGGTGGCGCTGTTTCCGCGGGAAAATGATAATCTTCATGAAGGACATCTTAACGAGTTCGGGGACCTCCGGCCGAACCCGAACATTTCTAATTTCTGTCTTTTCGTCACGAAAATCACTGAATAGCGCTGCCAATAATAAAATAAAATAAAATTTTGAACACAAAATATTCAAGATGGAAAACAAAATCTTCAGTGGTTAGCGACCCCTGTTTGATTCAGGGCTGTACGCCCGGTGTGCATTGGCCAATACCTCCTATAGATACTAGGAGTATCTATATGTATCTAGGATGTATTGCATTGACCCACGGCAGGAGGGCACAACCTTAGTCCTCGAACCAGATAAGTGGTATTTCTGCCACTCGCGGGCCAGAAACTTGTATTTATGACTATATGACCCGTATTTTACGGGACATTCCCGCAATTTTCACCCTACTTTTTTTTAAAAAAAAATGTCCCATTTTTCCTCTTTGTCTTAACAAGTCTTACTAAGAATTGAGATTATTTTGATGACATAAATTATACAGTCGAATCCCGTTATAACGAACTCCAAGAGACCGGAGAAATCACTTCGTTATAACGAAATTTCGTTATAAAGGAATTTCAGGTTGTTAAGCATTGTTCCTAAGCATACTTATTTGAGGGATCAGAAAAGTGTTCGTTAAAACGAGATTTTCGCTCTAATGGTATTCGTTAAAACGGGATTCGACTGTATTATGATAATTATCACTATTACAATTAATTGTAATCATATAAAAATATATTTGTCTCGCATATTTATCAAACATATTTTCTTTTGGTGAGTTACATCTTTACACATTTTGGGACACTTGCTGCCCTCTTTATTTCCCACTATTTTCAATTTTTGCAGAAATTTTAGCCCTTCAGCAACTTTACTTGCCTGTGAGAATTTTTTCGCGATAATTGACGATATCAAATATGGATCTCGATTTACGGTTCTTTTTTATGAAGGTAATATGGTCAGCCCAGGTATTTATCATGTTGTGTGTACCGATGCGTTTAAAGAGGCGGATGAAACCCATTTGCGGGCCGGAGGTTGTGCACCCCGGAGTTGAGACACCACTAACCATTATTATTTGCCGTTTCCATCAACGTATTGGAAGCAGAGCCGCAACTAGAGGGGTTCAGGCGGGGCTCGTGCCCTAGGTGCTAGACCCGAGGGGGCGGAAATTTCATTCTGAAACCTCTCCTTCAGTATTACCAGGGGGGCGTCAAAATGCGCGCTTGCCCCGGGTGACCAAGCATCTAGTTGCGGCCCTGATTGGAAGTTTTGGCGAAAAAAAATTAACTTACATAGTGTCCCGCAACCGATTACAAAGTCTTACAAGTAACACACGCTCATGAAAAGGATGAGTATCCTTGGCTTAATCCGATTCCGTTGAAGAAACAAAATAAGCATTGAGTGATCGTTAAATTTAAATGTTTTAATGTTAAATGTCAATCGGCAAACTGTGACGTGTCTGTCGGTGAGAAGGTATCAATTAAGGTAAAATATTTAAAAATACTGAGCACACGGAAAAGGCAATGCCCGTCCGCAAACAACGTCGGAAACGAGGTTTTGTTTTGGGGGGATGAGGGGAGTATATATATATATGTATATAATAATGATAATAATCTTAATCGCGAGACTGACCTCGTCGATGAGAGCAAAAGCAGACTGGATATCCGAAGCTTTGACCGTCGGATGATCGGCGGCGGTGACGTCCTCTTCGTCCGGAGTGCCCCCTTTCCTTTTCTGCTGGCCCGAAGGGCTGTCGTGGGCCGGCAGGGGGCTCATTTGGGCCATCATCCGTGTGACCCAAAGAAGCCTCCTCTATAGTCTCAATCTGACCGACCGAGAGCGCCTTTCTCCTTTCGAACGTAAACACACGCGCGCACACACACACACAAAACAAACAGAAAGGAATCGTTTCAGCCTCGGGGCAGCCAGCAGCAGCGAATACATTCACAACGAAGCATCCTCGTACTCTTGCACATGTACACACGCGCACACAGTACAGCTTACGTACAACACACGGCCGAAAAATACTTGTTGATGATGATGGCACCTGTGATGATGATGATGCACCTGCGAGGAGCTGTTATGTCGTCGTTTTCTTGTTGCGTCGACGCGGGCCGCAGCATCTTCTCTCTCTCTCACACACACATACGCACAAATTTGGCCGTTTTACGCCGACTCAGCGCTAATTTTACGACCGGCCCCTCTTGAAAAAGCTTTCTGTTTCGTTCGCTTTTAATTATTACCACGATTTGTTCAAACAGCAACAACAGAAAAGATGGGGCAAGGAATCAATCCATCGGAGAGTCAGTAAAGCGTGTCGCGCGGTCCCGTTCGAAATACTAATACAGTCTCGTATGAGAGCGTGTCCATTTGGAGGCGGTTCTGTTTCACTGACTGTTGGTCACTCCGAAGAGTGCATCTTCTCTCGAACGTGATCTTTTGGATCGGGATCCTTTCTAATCATCAGTACGATCTTTATACGGGTGCGGGCGGGCACAGAAGGAAGGCTACAGGTGCGATCACACCCTCCAAAAGAGCCGGATAATGTGGAAAAAATTACTTTGTCCCATAAAATACGGGACGATCTTATGAATCTACAAAAGTTGTCTCTTCTTTCCGACACATCACCCTCGAACCCTGCCTGTCTTAACGATCGAGTAAAGAAGAAGAACCCTCATACCCCTCCTCCCCGAATCAGTGGTTCTCAAACTTTTGTCACCAGCGGCTCCCTTGCCCAATTCATGTTTTATTTGCGGCTTCCCAGAATAGTATAATAGTTTCACTGATAGAAGAACACCTTTGAAGCATAAATAAGATCACAACTCAATATCTCCAGCTCACCGCGACGCCCCTGACAAAGGTTGGCGATGTCCCTAAGAGCCAAGATCCACACTTTGAGAAACACTGTTCCAAATTACTAAAGGTTTTTACTAACCCTCTAGCCGTGGACAACGTGAATATCGCGTTTCACGTATTCTATTAAATTTCGCGGGGGGTGATAAAAATACTCCGCGATTTCGTACAGAAAATTTCAAAAACCACCCTCGGCTGGAGGGTTAATGCTTATGTGTCAGACATTTTTTTAATAATATAAAATGGGCTGGGGATCTCAAATGACCCCGAAGTGGCCAAGTGCTTCGACCTGGGAGCTCGTTAATACGAGCCCGCCCACGAGAGATCTGGGTAACGGTGGATCGGAAAATTTATTCCACCGTTTCTATATTTCTTCTCGATGGGATACATTTATATTCTTGAACGATGGCGGCTATCATATGAAATTGTCTTCCCATTCAACCCCATTCAAGTATGCGATCTTATTCGGGGGGAGAGCACATAGATACGGACAAAAGTGTCAACGAAAAAAAAGCGGAGAAAAATCTTTTTACGACGGGGGGAGGGGGATCTTTATCGAGTGACGAGCACCGCTCGTGTCCAGTATCGTAAGACAACCACAACAATCCACGAATGCGACTTGAATAGGAAGAATAATAAGAGAATATCGGAGCAGCAACTAAAAACTGCCCACACCCCCCTCCCAGCAGCTTAACCCTTTAAGAGGCATTGACGAGATATCTCGCCTCCTTATTTTAAAGCATTGACAAGCCCAGATATTTTTGTAAAGTTATTTCTTCTCAATGGAACGTTTCTCCTATACTTCTTACTTTGCACCTGCTAAAAACTGGAAGAAAGCCTATTTGATTGAAAACGATATAACATTTCGAAGTGGGATTGAATGAATTTTTTCTGCTTGAAGGGAGTAACGAATTAGTGCTCGAAAAAGAAAGGTTGAGATTGTGTGAATTCGGCACCCCCCACCCCCCTCCCCTTTTTTGACATTCATAGTTGTGATACCACTACTAAATTGTACATGCGCTAGAAAACAAGAATAAAATTGTAGGAGATGTTTTCGAAGAAGGGGGGGGGGGGTGACCACATTGACTATTTCTGTCCGGAACCTATTTGTTTATAAATTATTTGAGTCAGAATGAGATCTTCGGAATTTACCGAAACGATCGTGATCGTCTTTCAAGGGATTGGCCACGAATGTCTGTCTACTCCAGCGCGGTATTTTAGCCTCGCTCGCATAGCGGAACACAAATATGATCCGCGATGCCTTAAGGCGGATCGCAATTATTAACACGAGAGGTCAAACGCGTATTTATGATTTTTCAGATATTTGTCGGTTTTTTTTTGTTTTGTTTTTTTTAGTTATTTCGGGAGTGATTCGAGTTATTTGGCGCGACAGTTGGCGAACGGCAACCCTTGTCTCGGACAGGTTTAGTCACCAGTTGCAGGAACGAGCTGGTGGATACCTAATAACTTGCTCGGACAACATTCGGCAGGCATCATCATCATCATCCAGGTACACGAGGAGAAAGAAGAAGATGATGATGAGCGTAAGTATGTTCGTGCGAGGGGGGGAAAGAAGAGTAGAAAAATGTCTTGAGCCAAGCCTCTGGTTGCGTGCTTGCTAGTCACAACCCCCCATCCCACTTCATTTACCTGTCTTATCCGCGTGTGCATCCAACGTACATTAATACATACCATTACCTACAATGGGGAGGGGGTTGCGACGGAGAAAGGTGAACACAACGCCAAAACCCCATCCATTTCTTCTCTTATTTTTATTTTTTTTTTTTCATTTTCATTTACTATTTATTTATTTTATTTTACTTTTTTTGGTTCACGGGTAGGGCCAGTGGTTGATGGTCGTCGTCAGGTGGAGCCCCGGAGGCCCGACTTACCTCGAGCAGACGCCAGAGGCGCCTTTGCGAAAGAAAAGTCATCCGAGAGGGGGCGAAGCACAAGAATCCAACTGCTGTTCCCAGACACGATCCTCGAGACGAAACATCCTCGGTTTTGAATTCGTTTCGAGAATTACAGCTGTGACATTGCGACATTCGCCTCAGAAATGACTTTCGATTAAATTTGATGACGGGGACATGGAAATGAACCGGAGGAAAAATCGAGTCGGGGGACGCGCCGAACGAGTACGTATTATAGGACATAGTGGATAGAGATAGAATCACTCCCAACCCGGACTGATGCAAAGCAACTTTCTTCCGTTACCTCAAATGAGGCAGGGTTGTGTCGGAAAAAAAAAGTTGGTAAAGGTTTATAGGAGTGCCCCCCCCCCCCCGTCTCGTACTCGCAAGCATCAAATCTCACGTATCGTTCTCCCCATGAATATAGCCTTCCTTCAAGTCGATGTAAGGTACAAGCCATTTGACTGAAAATGGATAACTGAACCCAATCAATGTCTAGGGAGAAAAATTGCACGTGCGCCCAGTGGCTCATAAGGGCCGGAGACCATGGCCTGGGATTTCAAAAGAAGAAGTATGTAGAAGAATTGTGGAGCAAGTAAGAAGAAGAAGAATTGGTCTGTTGAAGTGGGGGAAGAATCGAGAATTGTCTGAAACAGGGGTTCCCAAAGTGTGGGTCGATGCACAATAATCAATATTTCAAGCCAAACAGAATGATGAGTAATGTATGAATGTGGGGGGGGGGGGGGGAATGTCATGTCGTAAACATAGGAATACAAAAACATGAGAAAAATGTAAAAATTTTAGAATATGAACAATTAATATTTCACTAGTGTGTGTCGTTTATAAATATCTTTTGATGATGAAATGAAGCCATTGAAAATATTGAGAAGAAGGGGGGGGGGGGACTAAAATAGTGTGTGGAGTACACCGGGGATACTCGCTGTAATAGAAAGTATGTACTACTGCAATTGAAAAATAAATTTGGACAATAAAGCGAGGGGGTCGGCTGTGACGCAACCATAAATATTCAAATACAAGTACAAATACAACACCACAACAGGCAAAATGCCCAGCGAGGTGGCTGAGGAGAAAAAGATGCCCGTAACAAATATGGATGTCATATATTTAAAACATACAGCAACCCAATTAAAAACAATTTAACAAATCTTTTAAACTTGTTTTTCCTACGAAGGAATAATGATATTACTAATAATATTTTCGCATATAAAATATATATTCCCGATAATATTTTTGCACTGGGATCTGCGTTTGGTAATGGTGACCTCTGAGTTTGGTTACAAAGTTATCCACTCTGCACTCAGCGTTAGAATTAAAAAATATTAAAGTCACTGTATAGTCCCACGGAGCAGTGAATATGAGAACTTACTGGTCCGATAAACGAAATCCGTTCTGAATCAATGATAATTTTCTTAAATATATTATCGTTTAAAAGAGTGATATACCACTAAGGGGTGCAAAAATCTATACAAAACACTTAGAACTGCATTTAAATCTCATTATTTAAACCACAACTGTTGATTTTGTGGCTTTATCGAAAGACAAGGCTTAAAGAGACATTCTTTTTCTAATTACATTTTCAGAAAACATTCTGCAAAAGACATTTCTTTCTAAGAAGATATTATACTAAATGTTTGGCTAAGATTCAAACGGCAACATTAATTAAGAGATAATTAAAACAAAATGTCTTGCCATAAATTCACGTCTTCATTCTTATTAGGATGGCATGAAATGACAAAAAAATATTGATCCATCAAATGGATGCAAAAGGATTGAGGCACCAGATGGTAGTATATACAGGGTGATTCAAAATTCAACGCACAAACTTTTAGGGGAGGTAGAAAACACAAAAACAGAATCACATAGGAACGTATAACCGGAAACTCCAACCTGATCAGCTGGAGGATCAACGAAGATGCAGAAATGACAAGCTAATAACGGGTAGGTATTTAGCGGTACTTTACACAAGAACAGTACGTGTACAGGTCAAGTTTTACAAAAGTGCTGAAAGTTCTTGCCATCCACAAGTTATGCACGCTTCACAACGGCGACGCATTGGTTGTCGAACCCTTTCAATAATACCCGGCATTTCGCGGACGTTTGCAGCTGCGACGAGGTCGGTGTCAGAGTTTGTTGTGAAACTTCACGTGTACACGTACTGTCCTCGTGTAAAGTACCGCTAAATAGTTTTCCCGCTCATTATTGGCCTGTAATTTCTGCATCTTCGTTTATCCTCCAGCTGATCAGGTTGGGGGTTTCCGGTCATACATTCCTATGTGATTCTATTTGGTGTTTTTGTGTTTTCTACCTCCCCCAAAAGTTTGTACGTTGAGTTTTGAATCACCCTGTATATATACACGCAGTTTATCAAAATCAGCTTCGCTCATAAATTTTTGAATTTCGGCTAAGAACGCGGTTTTCTAAATATTTTTTACAGCGAACGAAAATCACCATTCGACATTTAAACGGCTGAGGCAATATAAAACGACTGAGGATTGGCGATTCTCCCATAGGAGATTCTTCCTCGATCAATGTATCGGCGGGCTATTTTCAGCTACTGCTTCACCAAACACCAACTCTGACACCATATTGCAATTTACTGCCATTAATGAGATGCGTTGGAAATGAAGACTGCTGTCCATTGGTGGTCGCCTCAAGTTCGTTAGGGGAAATATCTTATCTGTATCCTCCTTCGGGTTTGAACTCAGGACTTATATTGTTACAGCATCTTACCACCACACCACTCGGACGCTTATTTTCAGCTACTGGTCCCGCGGACCACTACAATTTTTTTTCTCGGTGTTCCGAGATAGTCAGTCTCGGGACAGTGATTTCAAATGCTGTGCACTATTACGATGCGGCATTCCGTTTTAACTTGCGGATGTGTTGATCACACCGTTCGCAGGATTCAAGACTAAAAACATGTGGGGTAGTTTGAAATTTCATAATAAAACAGTTCTGGAAAATAAATATTGAAAACTAATTAGATTTCATTCATCACTGATTACGGAAATTGAAAAAAAAACCACATTTTGTTAAAAAAAAACTTCCTGGAACTTCGAGAACTTCCCGGAAAACTGGGACATATGATCATTTCATGTATGGAGGTCGGGTCGCCGATAAAATGTTTGTCAAAAGAGGGGTCGAGCTTCGAAAAGTTTGGAAATCACCGGTCTAAAATACACAATACATACAAAATATATACAGGGACTTCACTGTGACTTCACTTGTCATGAAATAGCATTCGTTACTCTAAATTTGCTTTATATAACCCCTCAAAATTATTCTCCTCTGGATATTTTAACGCTTGCCAATTAATGGGTAAAAAAAAATATTTCTCACTTTTTTACCGGGTGATTCCTTCTGAATAGCCCCGTATGCTGTCCGTCCAATGTTTCATAAAGTGTGCGTCGCGGCTAAAATAGCTGGAAATAGTGATGCGTGTGCCTATTTATGCTTTGAAGTGGTTCTTTTATGAATGCACAATATCCACTAAACGAGCGTTTCTTAACCTTTCTGTACCCAAGTGCCGGTAACATGTCTGAAACAATTTGACGAACCACTTGTATCCCGTATTACGGGACATTCCTTTCATTTTGGTTTTTCCGATTTTTTTTTAATACAATGAATATTGAATTTGTTAGTGTGGTTATGAACATGAGAAGCGTTTTGATGATATATATAAATTATACATTTATTATGATAATTATGACAAAAATATTTATCTTACATACTTTTCCGGTTCAACTTTTTTTCCGCTACTTTAATAACAATTGGTGATTCTGCCTACTTCTGGCAACGTTTTTGATGACAGTTGGCGATGTCCCGTATTTTATTCTATTCAAGATCCCAGTTTAACGTATTTTTCCTCAATGAAATATGGTCATCTGATTATTTGAATATTTTTCCCCCCGTGAAATACATTTTTGTTTACTGCGATTTTTTTAGCAGTTGGTCACCCCCCCCCCCCGAAAAAATTTCAGCAGTGACCAGCGAATTTCATTTAAGGCAATAAATTTAATTTTTGTGACTAAATTTAGTGATCAACCCCGTATTTTTCACATTCCGTAGAATCGCAATTCCCGACATTTTCCGTAATGATATTTTTTAATTTTATCAAGTCTTCTCGCGGACCACCTATACCATCGCCGCGGACCATAGGTTGAGAAACACTGTAATAAACTACTCCAAGGATCCGCAGATGAACCATGAACAGACAAGAGAGCCGCGTGAGTGAGAAAAGTTACCGTTACCGTGAACCGTGATACGAAGCACCGGCATATGTCGCATCTTCTTCGTCTTAGGGACCATTTTGGTCATTAATTTAGAAACGTTACTGCTATGCTTATTCTAGATTATTAAATAAGCATAGGGAATGAGTGAGAAAAGTTTGAGAACTACCGCTTTATATGGGTAAACCGTGACAAAGGCAAAGCGTCGTATGAATGAGAGCCGTAAAAATAAACAAAACTCCCACACGATAAGACAATACCGACGAGCACTTCCCTCCAATGAGCACCCGTCATTCTCCTACTGGTACGAAGAAATCGACTCGAAGGCGGGGCTTCGAAGACGAGAAGTGGTCATTCATTCATTCTTCGCATTCCGAGGACCAGATGTCATGCGCCAAAGCGGTCAAAATTCTCGTGTCTTCTTTACGAACACGCATCAGTGTGTTTCCCAAAGTAGGTGATATCATCCCCTCGGGGCAGAAACGTAGGATGGGAGTCCCCCCACCTCGAAGCCGACTAAAAACTTAATATTTCGGTAGAAAAAATTAATATATATAGAAATAAAACTTTTAAATGCCGTTTTAACCAATTTTTGTTAATTTAAATGCTTCTATGAAGGTGAAAACTCGAAATTTCTCTGGTAGCAATTTTTGTGCCCCCCCCTCCAAAGGTCAATTCTGCGTACGCTCCTGCCTGTATCAGTCATTAATTGACTTTATGCAACAGGTTTGTGGCAGGTTCAGTTCCTCAATGTGTGAAAAATTGGCAAAGGAATTGTGAAGTATGAAATTCCTCGAGTAAGCGCCCAGAAATACTACGTAATAAATACTATGGAATTAGCTACTCGAGAACAATATGTTCTTATGTCTCACTATGTTTTGTGCGATTCCTCAATTTCGCATTTTTTTTACAATAAAATGATTTACGAAACAGTGACAAGAAAGTTTGCATGTTTAAGGGGGTTGGTGCATGATCTTGGCTTCCCGGGCTTTCCTATGGCGAAAAATATCCTTCCTTTTAATGAACATTTTTCATTTTTCTATTCCCTCAGTTTTTTTTTTCTCAAATATTATCGATAATTCTTGCGCCTGGCCAGGGCCGCAACAAGGGGGGGGGGGAAGCAGGTGGGTCTCGCAAATTTCATTCTGAAACCTCACGTCAACATTACAAGGGGGCTTCAAAATTCGCGCTTGCCCGGGTGACCAAGCATCTAGTTGCGGCCCTGCGCCTGGCAGTCCAGTGGTAAGCTTCTGACTGCAGGTTTCGATTCGAATCCCGGTTCGGGCATGGATGTCTACTTCACTAACAAATTCCCTGGACAGATTGTAAAAATCTGTTGGAAATACGTGATGATTGATAATACGTGTAAATTAGTAATATAATATAATTTTATACAATTTAGTACGAGCATTTTGGATTTCAATTATTGGTTATTTTTTTCTGGTTCAACAAAATCACCAAAATTTACAGATATCTTGTGCCATAAGTTTTTTTTCTTTTTTTTTAATAATTTTAATACGAACTTCTCGAGTTACAAAGTATGTATAGCATCATTGGCGTACGCAAAGGGAGGTTTCCGGGTTCTAACCCACAAGCCGAGATTATAGTGTTATTTTGTAGGAAAAAACGTAAACCCTCCCCAAAAGAAAAAAATATTGAACCCCCCCCCCCCTCCTCCCCGAGAAAATTCTGCGTACACCTATGTATACCATAGTGTTGAGAGATAAAATTTCAAGACATTTGAATGAGGGGTGTTCGAAAAAATGTTCTTTACCTAAAAAAAACTTAGTTTTGAGAAAAGAGCATTTTAGTGGAAAACATTAGCATATATGTAATGCCTGCCAGCAGTTTATGTTAAAATATTTTTAAAATATTTCTAGTATAGGTAGAACAAAATCTCAAACACGTTAGAAGCAGAAAAGTTCATAGAATTTGAAAATTGCAAAATTCGAAAATGTGTTTTTTTGAAAATTTGCGTGCACCAATATCCCCCTTAATTCAATTTCAAATTCAATTCAATTTTATTCATCACGTCAACAAACTTACATTGCGAAAAAACGAAGAAAATCCATCCAAGGGATGGTTGTCGATCCATACTTGTGGACACGATCATTATTGAGTTAATTTTCAAACACGACGAATAGTAGATAATAATAATAAACTAATCATAATTAAAAAAAAGATAAATAAATAACAAACAAAACAAAGAAAAAACGCAAGACAGAGAAATCATCTATGAATATGACATACATACACATAGAATCAACATGAAATCTTTAAATATACATGAATATTCTGCATACTTGCGAAAATTTCATTCATTTGATCTTGTAGGCACTTTTACAGATGAACCCCAAAAAATTTCATCCTTAGTTCAGGTTGTTGGTAACACAATTTTACAAATGTTGAGAAGAGGAAAGTTTGAAGAAAAGTTGAGAATAAATGTTGAGAGAGAGAAGAGATAAGAAATTTTTTTTGACATCACTTTTGGAGAGAAAGTTCTTTCCCCCCTCCCTCATTAAAAAGGATACAATTCGCGCAAATCTTGCACGAGAAAAAGTATCATCGAAGCTGAGACAACTCAAAGCTGGCTGTTGATATTACAAATGCATTCGATGACAACATTAGAATGCGAAAAAAAAAAATATTTTAAGGTATTTAATATGAAATTTTTTTGTATCAAATTATCATTCAAAATTTATGGTATCCTTTTAATAATGACTTCACAAAATACATGTATTTTATGCATCTTCGACCGAGGTCGGGGGGGGGGGTGTCTCGCACCTACTTTGCCCAGGTCCCCATCAAATATCAAAGTCGGGCCACTGTTCGGGATCCTATGCATTTTCTGAGTAAGGATAGGGGAGTTTATATAAGAATGTGGGAGTGACAATATTTATATGCATCGTTTTTTAAACGAACTGTAGCCCAGCGTTTCTCAATCTTTCAGTATTTGCGACCCAATTTTCAATCATAATTTTCATCGCCCCCCCCCCACAAGTGCAGTACAGAGGGGCACCCCCCCCATGAAATTTTTGGAACTTTCATATGGAATATTACATTCAAATAATTTGCTGAAAATTACTTTTATCAACTTATTTTAAACGAAAATAAAACAATCTTTCCTCTGAGAAAGTCACGAAAATACTGAACAATATGGGATGTATTCTAATTATTAAATACATTGTGCAGTACTGATAAAGTCCTATTTGAAGTGTATTATATCAGTGTAAATGCGAATTTTATTTTTTATTATCTTATAATGCATTTTGTTTTGCTTTCCTTTCAGAGTAAAATAATCATTTTTTTAAATAATACATATTTCTTTCGATATGCTAGCGCCCCCGTTTCAGTACTATCGCACCCCCCCCCAGGGGGGCCCGCCCCACAGGTTGAGAATCGCTGCTGTAGCCGATTTGATTTTTTTTTGTTTTGCCTACCCTTATTCGTTGAATGAGATATTTTTACGGAAATGGAAAGCAAGAAGTATGAAATAATTAAATATATTCATCACTATAGACCGGAAGTTCAAGCACTAAAAATTGTACAGATATACAGGAAAAAGGCATTAAAAATGTTCAAAAGAGGCATTAAAATAATGCATAATTAACGGGGAAAAAAGGGAAAAAATAACAAGAAATTAAGATGTTAAGGGTCCGAGAACTGGCTTAAAAGATTGGCTCCACTTACTCCCGTCTTCTGTTTGAATAATAATTAACTGCATTACTATTCAGTCATATCAAAATGTTTATGTTCCCTGATCGGAGGTGATTCAATCGGATATTATAGTGCAGTACTTAATTAAAACTATCATGCAATATAATGTTAGCTAAAATTGAATAATAACCATTACATCATAAATTTTTTTTGTTTCCCCGTAGAATTATTTCATAAGCATGTTTTCATAATAACAACCGGATTCAAAATTTTCCAATCGTATTCGTCAGGGCATAATTTTGGAAGAAGATCTCTCCAATTCGACTTTTGCTACAAAAATGATATTAATGCTATGGCTGTGTCCCCAATGCATTTCACGTAAAAAAGGGATAAGAAAAAAAGGGGGATTATT
Organism: Pholcus phalangioides; assembly: GCF_987345545.1. Taxonomy (NCBI): domain Eukaryota; kingdom Metazoa; phylum Arthropoda; class Arachnida; order Araneae; family Pholcidae; genus Pholcus; species Pholcus phalangioides. The sequence continues at coordinate 20,090,261 of NW_028301628.1, forward strand.
AAATCAAAATAACGGTGGGGCGGGGGAGGTCAGAGCATTGTAAACTGATGGACAGTGCGACAGTCATCGGTCAGCTATTTATTTACGATGCATGAATAAAACATTTCATTAGACGTAACCAAAGGGTTGAATAGCTGTGGCTGTCGATTTCATCGAGTTTTGATTTTTCTGTTGAATATTGTCTAAACTTAATAAGTACACGTACTCAAATTTGAAATAAATGCAGTCAAAAATTATCATCAGTTCGAGATTTTAGGCAGAAACCTGCCGCCAAATACAAAGAACTTCCATAAACATAATTTCAATTCCGCCGTAACGTGAGATCTTTCTTGCGCGTTTAATAACATTGGTTTTTTTTTTCCTTTTTTAACTTCATTTTACAGAATAGTTCAGTTTTCCGAATTTGCGACGATAATGGATCGTAACAACAAACAAGTTGGTAGAGTTCGCGAATCCCACAAACCGAGGAAAATGGGATGCCCGAGAGCAATCGTGAGCGCCATCTTCAGGCACCAGAACAGACTGGAGATAGTTCTGCCTGGTTTCGTATTTTCCACTCATCGCCTGTGTGGTGGGGAAATGTCAGGGCTTTTTAATCGTAAACAAGGTAGATGCACGATGGAAAACCACTGAACGTAAAGAAGATGGTTAAACTTCTTGTCTTCAACACATCTCGAAATAGACAGGGTGTTTAAAAAATCCCATCAACATCAAACGTTAAAAGCACAGGGAAAAGAAGTAATTATAAAATGTCGCTAGTAATATCAGAAATCAAATGATAAGAAAAAAAAAGATAAACAGAGCCATCCTACGACCGAAAAGAAAAACAAAGGTCCACCAAAAATAAATGCATAGGAAATAAAGGAAATAAAAAAATTCCTATGCTTATATATTTAATTTCTATAATAAGCATAGCAGAAACGTTTAATTCAAAGGCCAAAAAATAGGCCCCAAGATGGAGAAGATGCGGCGAAAGCCAGTGCTTCATATCACTTTTCACGGTAACGGAATAATTAAAAATAATCCCACAATCAACCAAAATAAAGAGAACGAACCGAAGAGAAAAAAGAAGAATGCAAATAAAAGCATTCAGCAAAAATAAAGGACTCCTAGTCCCCTTTGATCACAAGGGGGTTTTTCTCATACTGTAATTCTAATGGAAATGCCAATATAATTGACATCAATTTTTCTCTTATCTTTTCCCAAAAGACACAACATACAACACACAACACATACACATAACCTATGACCTCGCCTTTCTCTTCAAAAATTTCAAAATATTGAAAATTTGTACAAAAAAAAAAAAATTCAAAAATTCCTAGCCTTAGCTCCAAAAACGTTCTAGCTGCAACGTAATGTTGTCTCGTACGCACCTTTCTCCGCCAATAGAAACAAAGCAATTGCCTATCAATGACATCGAGGAGATGGTGGATATGATGGTTCAATGTTTTCTTACACGGATAGAAGTGTTTACTTCAAAATTTCAAAAAATTAACATCAAAATTCTTTTCCAAGGATGACGTCACTCTCCGCTACCATACGAAGGTTTTTAACAACTGGATGTTGCGAAGATATATTTTATAAAGAGAGAAAATTCAGTCTGGTGGTTGGTCTAGGGCGTTCACCCGGAAAGTGAAAGGACGTGGGTTCGATTCCCCGCAGGGGCAGTTGAATTTTCTCTTTTTCCAAAACATATCTTCGCAACATCCAGTTGTTAAAAACCTTCGTAAAAGTCTTTTCTTCCTGTGTTTATTTAAAAATTATAATAAACACAGTAGCTAACTCTAAATCGAGCTCCCATGATGAGAAGATACGGCTTCGGCAGGCGCTTCGAATCACTAGAAATGGTAACGGTGTTGGAAGAAAAATCCCGTCTTCGACCAACTCTACCTTGCAAAAAATTATGAAGTTTTAATCTGAACGGCCATGGACCAAAGAAGAGAGAAAAAACGAGCATTATGCCAACCTTTCCCCTCACATACACGCACTCACAAAAAAATACATACATTACTACCTTGTCTGTCCCTCCACCGGGGGTCCCAAGGGGCCCCAGCCCGTATGTTGATTTATGGCCCGCTTTAAGGGCCAGGCATTTTTATGGGCAGCTTTTTCTCAGCCACCTCGTTGGGCATTTTGCCTGTTGTGGCGTTGTATTTGTATTTGTAAAATTCTGAGTCTGGTCCAGTCTTCGACCAACAATGCTAAAGAGCTACAGCTGGACTTGGGTAATTCGAAGTCCAAAGTCACTGGAAAAAAATTCAAACGATCCAATCAATCTATCTTGGATCCGTAAAATGACTACAAACGGGGATGGCATAAGCGAGGGTGCAAGGGGTGTGGTGCGCCTGGGCGGCAGATTGTAAGGGGCCGAGCGTAGACTTCAATCAGAAATTCAATTTGTATTTTTCCCAGAAATTCTTTATGTAATTTATCAATACGACCCATGAAAGGTTATTTATACCCCTTTGGGGCGAAAAGTGTTCGTTTGTAGTTTTTTTTTGTCTGTTTTGTCCTGCTAGGCTGGAGAGTCCTGTCAGCCCTACCCTTGTGGGGACCATGCCCCTGCCTTTAATTTATCCTCAAATTCCTATATAAACAAACTTTTTATTTAAAAAACAGAAATCCTTTTGCCCTTTCATCTCGTATTTGGCACCCCTCCGGAGCGAACAGAAATCATTTTGTTTCTCTTTTTTTTGCCAATGAAAATTTTTTCCACCCATTCACTTCGGATATAGCAACAACCCTTGCAGTCTCAATGGCCCTAGAGCCTCTCCCGTACTCTATCAAAGGGGGGCAAGTGTGCATTTTGGTTCCCTCACCTAGTTGTTTTTTTTTTCCAGAATGCTCAAATGAAAGCAAAAGAAAAATTCGGCTTTTCACTTGTCCGGTCCCTGGTGTACCAGAAACACCTTTGAAAGGAATTTCTCAACAAAAATAACCTCGTCATCATCTTCACAGGGTAAGTGAAGATGGCTCACCAAAATAAGTATTGTTTTAAGAATTTAGTTATCTGGCATTATTAAGAACTGTAAAATATTTCTGGGTAAAAAAAACAAAAATGTTTCAAAAGCGGGATGTATGGTCACGAACATTTTGCACGGTGAACAGTATTGTGTGCCTTTCTTCTGAGAAAAATCCGTTTTTTTTTATTTCGAGATCCCCCAGATTGATTTATCCCCGTCAGCCCCTTTCCCCTCCCCGGGTCGCTTTTAAGGGCGGTATATGAGGCTTCACAACCGGGCGGCAGTTAAACTCGAGATGCCTCGAGACTACAAATATTGTGCAACGTAATCATCAACACTCACATATGATAATACTAATTATCAATTATCAAAATTTTATCAGTTGTAAAACTGTTTCCCAAATTTTAATAATTTATAATTACAATAAAATTGATCTTAGCTCCTACATTATTCTACAGTTCTGGAATCAATATTGCTGTAGAATTTCTTGACCACGTTCAAAGCTTGATCCACGGAAACAGTTCATGATCTTCTGTTACGAAACTATTGCCAAGATTTTGCTTATCATTCTCATGTTGTCAAGGAAATATACTGTCACGGAAATTATGTAAATAGACTTTATTTATCAATTATTATATCCCCTTCATGGGAAACACCTTTAAGACTGGAACTACTTAACGCGGAAACGGTAGGCATTTAGTCTATTTTCAGATTAAAAAAACTTGTAAAACGTAAAGAATTTTTGGCCAACTGCAAGTTTTTGTACTTTTTTTGGGCAAAATTAAGTTAATTAAATGGGAGAAATTAATAAATGGGAGCTAAATTAATAGAATGGGAGAAAATTAGGTCGTACTGATCCCCCTCTTTTTGTTAGAGTACGTACTACTCTTTTACTTCTTGGGAAAATGATAATTGCTTACGTATTGTATCTGAACTGATTCTGGAAGTAAGGTTATTGGATTTGGATGGAAGCAGATTTACTATCCAAAATTTAGTAAAAACCAGTTTAGAATTTCATTTATGATGAAAATGAGGACTGTTGCAAAACAACATCGGTGTTTTTTTTTTTTAAATGTTGATAATTTCCATTTAGAAGTCTGGGAGAAGAATGGGGGAGCGGAGAGACTGAATTATTTTTCATAATTTTAGTGATACCGTATTATAGTGTTTTATTCAGTGTGGAGATGGCCACCAGCCGCAAGAAACAGGTTTTTGATTAGAACACAAAACTGCAGTTCATAGAGGCTAAAGAAAAGCAAAACTTAGTTAAGCCGGTATTACATTAAAAAAGTTTGATAAAAGTTCTTTTATAAAACCTAAAAAATGCAGCTAATAAAACAATCGGTTGCATTTGCGCGAATGTAATCGGTAAGATTATTACTTACATTTTTTTCAAGTTCTATAAAAGAACTTTTATCAAACTTTTACAGTGTAATCCCGGCCTTATAGAGAGGGGTATGAAATCTGTAACTGTCTTTCAAAAAGGTATGCGATTTCCCAAGTTTTCAATTTAAGTGAAAAACTTTTCATTTTTAACAAAAGTAAGTGTTCATTATATTGTTATTCAGAAGAACGTTTTATATTGAAATTACAAATGCATTGTAATTTGAAACAACAAACATGAAAAAATAGCAATATGCATGTCTCTGTTTAATACTCGTTGGTTTATAGTAATAGTATAAGGGGGTGATGTTCTCAAAAGTTTCGCGAAACGATAGAAATAAATTCACTGCATGTATTTTTGTATGCACCTTCATAAAACGGAAAATAATTTCAGTCTCTTGATGGTCCGTTCTATACAGGTTTCACTGTAAGTGCATATTGATCCCCTAAGAACATCAAAATGACTTTGAAATTTAAATGAAAATAAATACAGAAAGAAGAGAGAGAGAGAGAGAGAGAGAAGGGGGGGCGTCCCATTGCGAGGGCGTCACGCAAGACGAGATAAAGTGTGTCGCCACGGAGGAGAAGGAGGCGCGTGTCGGCACTCGAGTGGAAAAATGGCTCCGTCACGCATTCATTCCATTGTTAAAAAAAATCTCCGATGATATCTGTCTCTCTTTCCGTGGGCGACGGCATCTGCCTCTTCCTCCAATTGACCACTGGTGGTGGTCAAATGAAAAAGGTCGATTTGTGTCGAAGAGGTCTTTTTCTTCGAAAGAACGATTGTCGCTCTTGATGACATGCTTTTTATGGATTCTTATGACATGAAATCGGAAAGTGCTTACGTTTTCAACGACTTTAACGTAATTATAGGCAGACCTTTGTTCGTTACAGCCCTCACATATCCCTTTTGTTTGTTATTCTTCCGATCATTATCTCTCGCACCATGTGGGAAAGGGTCATTTCATATAGAGCAGCGGTTCTCAACCGGTGCTCCGCCGCCACTCGGGGCAAATAGAATAAATCAGTAAATTTGATAGATAAAAAAAAAGGGACCTACAGGGTTCCTTAATAAAAACTGTATACAAAAGGGGCTCCTTGAGTCAAACAGGGCTCCGCCATAAAAATTATATACTAAAAAAAGCTCCAGTCAAAAAGGTTGAGAACCGCTGATATAGAGGATGGGATATGTAATCCTAACAGAGGTGATTTTAACGGCGGGCGCGCCGGGTACCCCGACTTCTGAAGGGCCCCGAGAAAACCCAAACTCTACACTGTTTTTTTAAATTTGAGGGACCTAATATTTTCTTCTGCCCCCAGGGCATCAACCGACTTTCATCCGCCACTGCCTATAATAAAAAAATATAGCATCCTGTATTTTTAGGAATTTACCCACGGGGTTCGTCACCCCCGGGGGAGTTGTCTGATTTTCTAAATCAAGCACAACCCATCGCTAATATTGGCAATGTACTTCCGTTTCATCCCCTTTCATAATTGAGTAAGTTGATCCAGAAATGTGTGAGTGCGTATATCTAACAGTTAACGTGCGTATTCAGTGTTGCGTGTAAAGTTAGTGCTGCCATCTATATTTCGAATCGCGAGTGAAGTGCAATGACAATATTTTCCTCATCGTGAGGATCCAGGTTCGAATCCCGTTGACGCACAGTGGTGGTCTACTTTGAAGTTAGTTCTTTGCGGTTTCTCAACTTCAAAGCGTAAAGGCGAGTCGGTCTCCCATTTGAAAAAAGTCTGTCCCCAGAGAGCAGGCAGACCTTCAACATATTCTTACATAACACAAAAATTCAAGCAGTTAACCCACAAGGGACTTATATCCCACAAAGGACAGAGCGGGGGGCCATGTTTGGTGATTGCATGTACTTACAAGCAGGACGACAACAAGGCTGGTAGATACAAGCAGGCTGGCATGTATCGCGCGATCCTTATTAAACCTTTCTTTTCCCGGCATTCCGGGAATGGATCAGACCACAACATTCAAAAGCTGGTGTCCCCTATTTTGACGGCATACCACTAAATGAAAATAAGCGAAATATGGTATGAGGAAGAGAAAAAGGCTCTCTAGTGGGCTCTCCACCTTCCAGCTTTCGTCTAACTTTTGACGAAATTTTAAACGAATTTTCGTTTCCATTGTTGGAGAAAGAAATTCAAATTCGCACAATTCATTCAATTTTTACGAATTTTCAAAAATTCTAATGACTTTTTTTTTGTTTTAACCCGTGTAGATGCTTCAAAGATATTTTCTACCGAGAGGCTTTGGTTACGTGACAATAATATCCCACAGTTGCTAACTTTTGAAAATGAAAATTCGGGAGATTTTCGCGCGAACCCGTATTATATGCTAAAACCACTCCCTAATAAATACGACAGGGATTTTTCCAAATAAAATAGGGATTTTACACACGTGGAAGTTAATTCCTTGGAAAAAAGATCCCTACGCAAAAAACAAGTGAAATTGAAGGCCAAAACTTCAAAATAGTGATTCGAAAAAATAAATAAATATTGTGTTCAATCAGAAACGCTGTGAACAAACATTCTGCGCGAATGACCCCAAAATCATCGGAATGTGAAGGAAAAAAAAGCGTCAATTTTTGAAGAACACTGACTTTTTTTTGTGACACTTGTTTGATGTTTATTTGATTTCACATGTGTGACGATGTCAGTCTTTCCACCATGACCCATGTTTATGTCCGTAACACAACTTGTACAAAAAGAAAAAGTCGGCTCTTTTCTGGAACGTTTGATGAAAGGAAATTCATCGGGGAATAAGTATCTTTAAAATTGATTAAATATGTTTTTGCTTATCAGTGTTCGTGTTCGTATGTAACTAATTCGTTCGTATGTAACTTCAACAAAAGCAATTTTGACCATATGCGCGTCACTATAATCTTCAATTATTATCCAGGACTATTGGCTGCTAAACTATTTCCCTGCACGATAAGACAAACAACTTTCTCGTTGTTACCATCAGAGGGTTTGTAACACTTCCTTAAAAAGGGAATTTCCCCATTTACGACATTTGACGTCATTTCGAAAGGAGAAAAAAAAAAGGCTTCATGCCCCACAAGAAATCTCTTAGGGATTGCTTTCATAAGCGGGGATTTTTTTTTAAATGAAGTAGAGAATTTTTAGGGACAATTAATTAAACTAATAATTAATAATTTAAAAACAACTAATTAATTTAGAGAGAGGGATTTTTGTGATTTTCGTAAAAATTCGAGAGATTTAAGAATTTTTCGTGAGGTCGAGGGGTGAAGCTAAAATTCGGGAGACTTGTCAGCTATGATATCCGACCAATATGATCGGAATAAAAACAAATTCAGCTGAAATCACGAGCAATAGAAGGCACCGGGCGTTCATTTCGATTCTCGTCCGAACGGATACTTAATGTAGTATATACTCGCGCGCCTCGGAAAGCAGAAAAAAATCCCCGAAAAGTAAGAAAAATAGAAAAGGGGAGAGAGAGAGAGGATCGTGTTGTTGACTTTGTGACGTGCGGTGACTGCATAGTGTTTATGTTCGTGGAATCTACTCGTTATTTCGTGCATCGCTTCGCATATTGCATCGTAAAAAGCGAGCAAAGAGTAAGATGTTGCACTTGGTAGCGGAACTCATACTGGGAGGACGGCGATATAGTATAAATCCCACTTTAAAAAGAAAAAAGAAATAGAGAGAAAGGAACGCGCACATATTCACGGTCCGCGAAGCAGCATCACCACCGCTCTCACGATAACCACTGCAATGAATGAGCTGAATAAGAGCGTCACGCACTCCTAAAGTCATAGATTACATATTTGGGGAATCGGCGTCTCGAAAACGTCGATCGAATATTTTTGCTCACGCTGCTTCTGTATGACCGATTACGAATAACGAGGGGGGGGGGGGGGGGGGGGCGGTGCGATCTCGGCTAGAGCTAGCGTTTGTGGCCGCCATTCATTTAGCCAACGTCGAGAAGAAAAAGATTTGATGGACATCTACTATATATACTCTCAAGTTGTGTGTATCGCTCACTCACTACGAAAAATTCTCCACAACACGTACTTTCACGAACCTTTCGTACATCACGACAATCTTTGCCCAGAACTGCTGACTTCATTGTTCTAATTGCGAATTAGAATACGCCTTCCCCCCCCCCCCCACACACACACAAAAATATCTTGCGACATACTTATTAAAGAATTAGTGCTCTACAACGGCACTGGAGTCGATCTATCCGACCTGTCTTCGCAATTGGACGATTTGATTTCTAAATCGGAAATCGATATCTTAACTCGTACATGCTCAATTCATAGTCATCTGATGTGGCTCGCGACAACTAACCAAACCACTCAAGTGGCGCACGAAAGATTAACAAATTACTTAAGTGGCCCGTGGCATTTTTTCCAGGTCATTTAAGCTGCAAACAGTGCAAATTCAGATCACTTCAGTGACCCCAAGTACATTTACAGATTACTTGTGTGGCTGGCGGCACATTTCCAGATCGTTCGGGTGGTCCCACTTGACTGGCTCCTAGCACATTTACAGATCATTTTAGTGGCCCCCCGCTGCATTTTTATAGATCACTTAAGGGGGCTCTTTTATAGAGTAGCACATTTCTAGACCACTTAAAATGCCCATCACACATTTCCAGATCACTCAAGTGGCCCGCAGCACAGTTTTAGATCACCTGAGTGAGTCGTGGCACATTTCCGGATGACTTTATTGGCCCGCGGCACATTTTGAGATAATTCAAGTTGCCCGCGACACGTTTCCAAACCAAGGAAGTCGCCCGCACTCCCTGTTCACTCTTTTCGGGGTTATAACCTTGTTATAATTGCAACTGTATTTTAAATTTAATTCAGTCTGCAAAATATCTCGTGCCGCACTCGGCATTTCTTCAAATATCTTTGAGTGTGTAGCTAAAAATAAACCTTTCTCTTCTACTACCTCCATTCTCAGAAGAAAACTTTTCTCATCACCCCGCTTTCTGAGTGATCCTACGAACTCCTACGTTGTATCCGTAGCTATTATCATCCCTTGGTACGGTCTAAGGGGGCGATATTGCCCACTTTGGGAAACACTGCTTTATTGCCGCAGCATTAGAGAAACGGGTGTCCCACGGCCCGCGAGCCGGATAGGGCCCCTCCCTACAAAAAATGTACACATATTTTGCATAATAACCCTTTCAAGAGGGACGGCAAGGGAAAATCTGCCCCGGGACCGCCGAGAAGACACGCTACGGCCCTGCCCGCGATTTCATTATTTCGGTGTAAAAGAATAAATATAACGAGGTGATTCTCCTGCGGGGCTGATTTTTCAATGCGTACCGAAATCGTACCATTTTGAATCTGAAATCAGCTTCAGTTTTTCAAATGACGTTTATTTTCGAAAGACGTGGCGTTGATTTTTAATTCAGAGACATTGAGTCCGGAAAGACTTTGTTTTTCCTCAACTATGCATGTGTGTAGGGGTTCGTGTGCTCACTTTTACTAATAAATTTCCCTGACTTTTTCTCAGGTTTTCTACTCAAATTAGAGAAAAACATTGCGGCTTTTTAATTTTAATTTGAAGTTGATCGATTTTTTTTTCGCACCCAATTATTTTTAACCCTTTACATCCGACATTGAGAAAAGTAGAATAAGAAGAAAATTATAACAAACTAGCTATATAATACCCTACGCTGCCCGGGTTTTTTTCAATGACGCTTTTTGGATCACGTGATATCTCCCTCTCTCTTTCTTCGAGGGACATACAAACCGTATTTAAGTTAACCAATATGGTGACTTCCTGCGCGACTCATGAAATAAACAAATCTAGATTTAAAGAAACGTAGAAATGAATATATATTTTTTTTTCCTTTTTCAAAGGGCGCTAGGTATTTCGATCGCCCCCACCCCCCTGAACTTCAAGTTATCCATCTGCCTGTTTCAGCTTCCAAACATGCTTAGTTAAAGCTGTGGAATTTCTTTGATGTACTTTACGGGCCCATAATTAATTTTAAAGCAACCTAAACTATATGAATTTATGCAGTTGAATATTAAAAGACAATACGGAGACATTCATTTTCATGCTTGAGAAGATATAAATAAAAAGTTTAAATCAATGTTATTGCATGGATATCCACCTCTATATATTTCATTTTGTGGGCTTCGTATATCTCTGAGCGAACTCAATGTATTTCAAAAATCGAGAATTCAATACGATTTTTAAAATTATTGATGTGGCAGAAAACCCCACTAAATTTCCGCATTTCTAGAGTATAATTGGCAATTTTAACACATTTCTATGGGGGTCATCTTTTGCCAGACCCTCAAAGAGATGCTGATAATGATTATGGCGTCTATTCAAAAAGCCTCATTACTGGGAGGATTGAAAAGTGGCAAACCATTATAAAAGCATAAACTATTGTAAATACACTGGCAGCGTTAAAGAAGTGACAAACCATTGTAAAGGCACGTCTGAAACGCTAGGGAACCACGATAACTAAAATGAACATTCCGAAAGTGATTGTTAAGGCCCAGAAACCATTGTTGCGCGACAGTTTTTCGCTCGTTTCGGGCATTTGCCCAGCTCTGACGAACTTTTAAAGTAGCCTATCATTCAAGTCGGGTCCCATTTGGTATATATGCAAAATTTGGCCACGATCGATCGGAAATTGAAGATTTGTATAGAGAACACACACACAGAGACAGACAAAAAAATCAATTTTATATATAGATTAAAATAAAAGTATAAAAAAAAAAAAAAAAAAATTCTGAATGCCATTTTAATTCTGATTAGAGACCAAAAAAACAACAACAATGTTTTTGAAGCGATTAGTTAGTTCAAAACAAATTACTTGAAAGCAGTGGTTGTCAACTGGGGGCCATATAGCCCCCAGCCCTGGGGTATTTCAAGGGGGCCACGGAAGAAAATGGAGAAAGGGGGCTATGGCAGGTGGTTTGGAGGGCTGCAGAGAGCTGAGAAGAAAAATTAAGGTGTGAAGAAATTAATCTTTTATATTAGTGACTACAATTACAGAATCCAACAAAACCCACCCATAAAACCAGGGTCATCTTAGGGCAAGGATCCACCTGGAGTTCACCTCCTACATTTTGCTGCAGGTTCCCTGGGATGGGGTTTTTCACAGGCCCCCGGCTAGATTTTTCAGACCCCTCCTCTATATAAAATTTATAGTGAGAAAAACAAAAAATAATAAAAACCATATCAGGCCACTGGCTGTCACTCTTGTGAGGGGTCATGCCCGGGGGTCTCATGTTCATGAGTGGCCCCACCTTATGATATTTTGTATAGTACAATAAATTTTGAAAATGATTAGGAAATACGTAGGCTGTATATTTCCGGCTAAGTATGGGACTACCATAGCATCACATCACTTTGCCTAGGGGCCCATGATGTAGAGACAATCCTGAATAGAACTCGGACTATTGGGGAGCTCAATAAATTCTAGGCCAGTGGCCTGGAGGTCAAAATTTATTTGAAAAAATTTTGTTCAGTATAAATTCACTAAGAAAAATCAATTCAATACGTGTAAAGGATCTTGCTTCTAGATGAGGGTCGAAGACTCTGGATAAGACAGGGGAGAAACGAGAAAAAAATATGGTTCAAAGGGGGCCACGGGCAAAAAATGGTCAGGAAACACTGCTTTAAAGTACCATCGGGATATAAAGGGTTAAATGATAGAAACTGATTTTCTTTCAAACAAATCCCCCCCCCCACGCACACACACAACACAGATTTTTAAAAAAATTTTATTAAAATTTGTTATTAAACTGCTTGGCTCATCACTGAGATTTTCTGCATTATAAACGCTTTTCATGAAGTTTCTACCTCTTTTCCTCCTATATAAAAATTTCATCTGATTTTATGTTTTCTCCTTTCCTACATGTAGTTCCCCCTTTTCTTTCCTTCAATCTTATGCAGTGGCGGAGGTCGGTAAGAGCTTTTTAACGCAGGGGGTTCTTAATCCTATGGATCGCAGGGGCTCCTGAGATGACGAATCGCACGAATCCACCTACAATTCAGTTATAAATCCATTTATTGCGCCAATGGTTTCAGAGGCGTCGTAAGGATTTCGGGTGCAGTTAGTCCCCCGAGTCCCCAGGGACCTCTTGTGTGAGCCATGATTCTATGTAAAGTTTTTTTTTTTTTGGGAGAGTTCGGCATCCAAGATGGTATGACATTATTATAGAATGCACATGAACGCTGAAAATTATCGAACTATAATGAAAAATAAAAATTAATGAATTTTAAGATTCATTCATTTTAAAATTGTGGAAACTAATGAATGAATAATAATTGTTTATTGGTTTTATATTTTAACTAATTAATTAAAATAAAATTAGCAAAATTAATTGAAATATAAAATTAATTGATTAAAATAATAATCAATGAAAAATAATTCTTAAATGAAGAAGAGAAAAGAAATCCAAAATCTGTACGAAAGAAATAGCTTCAAAAGTAGAGAATAATTTAAATTTTGAAAAAACTAATGAATGAATAATAATTAGTTAATTAATTATATATATATATATATATATATATATATATATATATATATATATATATATATATATATATATATATTTGTACTTAATTAAAATAGACAATTAATGAAAAATAAAGAGAAAAAAATCCAGAACTTGTATGAAAGAAATATAATATATAGAAATAGAGAGAGCGTTTTCAATAATTTGGGACCCTCTTGTTTGAACCCAGGGACCCTGCCCCGCTGGCCACCTGTTAAGACACGTCATGAACTGGTTTCACTTACTTCGGAATCTGAGCATTTTGCTAAACAGAAATATTTGATAGGAATCTTTTAATTAAAAATTGACCGATGGGTCGTGAAGTTGATCATGTCGTTGAATTTTGGGTCGCGGCTGAAAAAGGTTAAGAACCCGTGTGTTAAGAGGTTCGCGAAACGGTTTATTATTTTTTTTTCGGAACGAAGCAGAAACTGTAATGAGAATATAATGAGCGGCTATGTGTGGGCCGAGTCGCGAACCCATCAGAAGAGGAGTAACTCATACGGCAACTCTCAAATATGCTCAAACCTCAAATCTGCTTTATTGCAACTTGAATGAGTTTAATTGAGGTGCCGATCAGGAACTCGTGAGCAATGAAATCCGATGCAACCTGAGAGCAATCGTGTACGCGTCGCATGGGCAACGCTGGTTTTTCGAGACAGGTTTGAAAATGTTTGGTCTGTGGTCATGCCTAAAACCTATTTTTTTTAAAAAAAGTAAACTACGTGGCACCTTCCTAGTCTACTAAGTGACCCGCAGTATATTTACAGATCACTTGAGTGATTGGCGGAATCGTTCCAGACAATTATTAAAGTGACCTGCGTTCCACAGTGCAGTTTCACATCACGTGAGTGATTCGCAGCACATTTTCAGATAACTCAAGACTTGAGTCTCAAGTCACCCGCTGTGTACTTTCACATCACTTAAGTGGCCCGCGGTGCAATTCCAGAGCGCTTAAGTGGCCTGCGGAACATTTCTGGAACACTTAAGTGACCCGTGGCATATTTTTACATATTACTAAGTGGCACGCGACACGTTTCGAAACTAGTGAAGTGGCCCGTATTCTGCAAAACGTTGAACACCCTGGGGCTATGGTATAAGGGCGTGCTTGTTAACCAACCCCCCCCCCCTAACGAATATCTTCTATAGAGTGCACGCAGGCTTGCTTCACGCGGTGTTTGACCAACGGAGGAGAGAGAGAGAGAGAGAGAGAGGGCTGCTCAATAAGAACTAATTGAAAAAAAAAGACCATTGGATGGAAGATGATCCTCGGATGCAACGATATCACAAACCAGCTTTTTTGAAGAGAGTCGCGAAAGAGTAAAAATAAATGGAAGGGGGGGGGGGAGCATCGCGTATTTGGAAATAAATTTGGTTGGACGGCGGCGGCGGCAAGCACGACGAGAGCAAAAGAAGACGTTCTTTTTCTGTTCAGGAAGTGGCTGGCATGCCTCTCGAGAACATCCACCTCTTCTTCTTGTTGTTGTTGTTGCGTCCTTGGAATGCAGAACGTCTGCAGCTTCCGAAGAGAAGGAGAAGAAAGAAAAGTGATCAAAATATAAAAGAGAGAGAGAGAGAGAGGGGCCGGAAAAACAATCATTTCCACCAAGCCAGAGACACACAGTGTTTCAAGTTATCGTTCCTGGAAATCAAAGTTAACAGGCCGTGTACAAAAAGAAGTAAAAAAAAAAAGGGACAAAGAAGAGACGAAATTGTCTCGTGATCGATGTGTGACGCGAATAAAAAAGAATAAAAGAAACCCAAGAGCAACAACCACACCAGATACAAAGAACTTTTACTTGAGTATTCCAATATTTCAATATGTAGGTACTTTTTTCATCCAGATCGGACCTTGGCAATAACAATTGTTACACTGATCAACAACAACAAAAATTATTATTTTCATGTTCTTAAGTTAATTTTAATGGTTTTAGGGGGTACGTTGGAGCTGTTGATTTCAAAACTGGCGTTGGTTTTGCCGAATTAGCTCTAGTTTTTGAGAAAACTCATACTCTTAACAATGTGATTTTTATGCTTATGTTTTAATTTTCACTTTATTTCAAAAACTAGAGCCACTCTGACAAAACCAATGCCACAGCCCCAAAATATCTTCGCAAATGATTTACTGTATTTATCTATAGCGCACAATTTCAATGCGATTCGTACGCTGCTTAAGGTATCGCTATTGAAATTGAATTTTTCCTTTGTTTCAAAAAAACTAGAGCCAATCTTACGAAACTAATGCCAAATTCGGAATCAGCGCCCCCCGATTTCATCCTGAAATCACTGAAATATCTTTGATAATAAAATCAGTGTTCAGTTGTGTAGTTAAAGCACATGTGACCCAAGCTTTTTCGGTGATTTTATCCTGAAGCCGGTCCGAAGGATTTTATTAAACACCTAACGGTAGGCTGAAGAATGCGATACCTTTAACTTTTTTGCAGTATATCCAATAACTATAGGTGGAATAACTACTTCAGTGACGTCACGAGCTTCGCGCGGAGATCTTCTGCTATAGATGGTGTTGACAGTAACTCCTCGACGTGTACGTCGCACTTCCTAAAAATCTCTTCCAAAAAAAATTTTTTTTTCGTCTCAATTACACGCATTTTGAAGAAAGCTCGAAGGCTTTTCACACCACGTTCATAGAGAGAAATGCTTCCCCAAGGAAACCGCATAGAAAACAAAAGACAAATACAGTGAAACCTCAATATAACGATACTTTGCGGACCAAAAAACAATATCTTTGTATAGGTGGCTGTGTCTTATATTGAGAGGTAGCATTATTCCTTTCACACAGACCTAAGCATTAATTTTTTTTTTTTTGGAATTTTCGAAAGGTTTTGCATTTTTGTTGCTCGAAAAATGCGTTAAAAACAAATGTCAGCAAATCTTATTTTTTTCAATTTTTTTGAAGAAATAGTTCACTTTGTTCAAATTTTTTCAGTCAAGATGGTGCGGGATATATTCACATACAAATTTTTTTCCATAATTTTATTGCCAAATTTTATGTCAAAAGAAAAAATTCTTCAGTGAGTAAAAATAGCCCACACATTTGTGGCACCAGGGTCTGAAAGGGTTATGCCATCAAATTTAGGTTGTCGTTGGAGTCTCTTGTGAATTCTTGTTGTCAGTACCCGATAAAAAGCTAGGCACCGGAACCTATGCTTGAGCTCCCCCCCCCCCCCTCCAATAAATTTTATAAGCAGGCGAAAGGCACCTCCCCCCCCCCCAAATAATTTCTGAAAAAACAATGCAATGCACTCTTCCTCTACTGCGTTCGCGCTTGTTCAAAAGCATTTATTTTCACACAGAGAATTTTAAATGTTTAGCTGATTAATAAAATTCAGTTAGCTGTTTCACCTTGTGTAAAGCAGTTTCCCGCACAACACTTTTGTGTACCACACAGAAAGTACTTTCAAGGTTTCAAGGCAATTTCAATTAACACTTTCGTAAGGCAGATAGTGCAAAATGCCGATGTTATTATAAGCATCCACGAAAGAACTAAAACTGGTGAAGAATTTAAAAATACACTGAGGGGATTTTGAGCGAAATACAAAAAATATCGTTGTAGTGGTTTTGAAATACTCCAAAAAAATACCGTTATAAGGGGATTTATCGTAGTAAAGTATATCGTCGTATCGAGAGGAATTCTAAACAAGATTTAAAAAAATATCGTTGTAAATGATTTATCTTTATATCGAGTGCCGTTGTAGCGAAGTTTAACAGTATACAGGGTGATTCAGAAAAGATGGGAAAAACTTTAAGAGGTGATAGTACACATCAATGCAAATAATTGTCATCAGAGAATGCATGGTGTCACATGAAAGGCAAACGCGGCCGCTCCGCAAACGTTAAAACGACATTCCTGTTGAAATTTATCGGGGAGGGGGACACCATGCATGCAAATGTAGCCTGGGGGAAGAAGAAGAAACCGTATGCAAATTTGAGTCACAGTGGATAAAAGACGCGAACGCCAGCCCTGTGAAGTTATTCCAGCGTGCAACCGTTCTAACGGTTGTAACATATGGGATAATGGCGCACTTTAGTAATACTGAAAAAAGCAGACATGCATTTCAGTATGAAAATACTTAGCGTATGTCCCCCCAGGTTACATTTGCATGCATGGTGTTCTTTTTCTCCCGATAAATTTCAACATTAATGCCGTTTTAACGTTTGCGGAGCGGCCGTTTCGCTTTCACGCTAGACCATTCTTTGATGACAATTGTTTGTATTGGTGTGTATCTTTCAAAAAGTTTTTCCATCTTTTCTGAATCACCCTGTATAAGAAAGAACAAAGAAAATCTGCAAATTTACTTCAGTTCTCCTCCTGAGGAGGGTGGGGTATCACCATTGGAAGCGTTTACATCGACTTGGAATCGTCGTCAGACTTGGAACATATTAGTGGACGAAAGTCGGGGTATCACTGTATTTAAAAAACAGTTATAGCAATATATATGGCAAACATGGAGTTATGTGAGATCCAAAAAAACTACCAAAATGTAACTTTTTAAGACAAAAAGAACGGAAAATTGAAAATAACTATTCAATGCAATAAGGGCCAGGAGTACAAAAGAAAGAACGGTTGGAAAATTCGTTACATTCTGAACGGAAAAAAAATTGGTATTGGAGACATTTCAGTTGTAAAGACGACATTACACGATAAAAGTTTGATAAACGTTCTTTTATAAAACTTAAAAAATGCAGCCAATAAGACTCTCTGTCTCTCTCTCTATCGGTTGCATTTGCGCGAATGTAACCGGTACGATTATTGGTTGTTGCATTTTTTTCAAGTTCTATAAAATAACTTTTATCAAACTCAAAAAATCCAACTAATAAAGCTCATAGATTACATTCGAGCAAATGCAACGAATAAGCTTATTGGTTGAATTTTTCAAGTTTTATAAAAGGACTTTTAGAAAACATTTATAGTGTAATACCGGCGTAAGAACGTTTATGCAATTAGACGTTATATAAATTTGAAAATACATTATAAATTGTGTGATGGTGAATGAAATATTTTAGCACCCGGACTAACTAGTCCGAATAAGGATAAATAATGAAAGGGGGAAAACATGTAACTGCAAACAACTCCACCCCCCCCCCCCCTTCAGTAATTTTGGTGGAATAATTTTCTTTTTTTTATATCGCACTACTTGTAGTACAAAATGTCGTTTTCTCCAGGCTATTTCTATATAATCATTCTTATGAATCTACTTTTCATAGTAGACCTACTTAAAGTGGGGCTGATGCGGCTCGCTGCGACATTTTTCCTGACCTACACCATTTAAATATTCTTATAATTCTTCAGCTGCAAAATCCGCATACTTTTTGTTACCAGGACACCTCTTGTAATTTCTGGGCATTTTGGTTTCAGTTCTACAAATAAATGCACAAGAACCGTGTGTGTGGCTAAACCAGTTGATGAAAGAAAATTGACGAAAAAGTTATCGATGATGTTAATGATAATCAATTATTTTTACTGTGAAATTTGGAAATGAATAATTAAACACTAGCTACATGTTTAATTATTCATTTACCCACTTCCTGACTGGGTCCAAGTAACCCCATTTTTAGTTTATCAGCACACTTTTCATTACTTATATATATATTTTACTGTGTTGAGTGGTTCGCCATCTACCTCTAAAACTATTGTTATTTTCTTAAGGATTATGTATGAAATTTAAATTTTCTTTACCTTGTTTGAAAAAAGTGAAGGTGAAAGTTATCGGATCACGAAAATTCGCATTTTTTTTATCAAATTGCAACATAACCTGAACTAGGAAAAGGCCGGAAGAGCGGGAACGTAGTTACGCACCTCAGGCACTACATGTGTATGCAGGGTGTCCTGTAAGTGCTAGCGTGGCCTTCATCAACCGTCCGTTATACAGATATGATTCCAATTTAAAAATGCTCAGCAGGCGTTCAAAAATTACCAGGTACCAATTTTGAGAGTGAAAATACAGCGCGTAACAAAATAAGAAAATCTAAATTTTTATACGGTCACCCTGTTCTCTAACTTCCAACTAGAAAGTCGTTGCCCTGTCTCTCCTGATGCCAACAAAAAAAATTCCATGTTTCTAAGTGATATTCATGTTCACAGACATATTCGAATTCAAGAAACGGAGGAAATTTGGAAAAGAATAGCGTTAAATGCGGGTGAAACGGTTTTTTCCGCATTTGACACGCTGTTCTTGTATTTCAAATTAGTTTAAAAATTTATTAAAAGGATGTGTTAAGGGAAGTTTGCTAACACGTTACTTAGTAGCAAGAAAGCACGCGAGCGAACACAACCGATAAATAAGCTTGTCGATAGCATTCGCTAGAATGCAACCCTTGTAAATCTCGGACCATTAGAGAAAAGATTGATAAGGGGTCATTCAAGTATTACCTCAGCATCGGGGGGGAGGTTTCGGATTTGCTGACTTTTGGTGACAAGCGTAGGAGGCGGGTTTGAAGGTTGCTTACGTCATCAACCACCCCTTTTCGAAGATATGAAATATTCTAAGCTGCTGACGGAATTTTGCTGGGGGGGGAGGGGGTGTCAGAGTTTTGCTGACTTTTGCTGACGGGGGGGGGGGTCAAAAATGGCTGGAAATCTGCTTACGTAATACTTGAATGGCCCCTAAGTAGCAAGCATGCTTCTTTAAAAACAGCGTAATTAAAAGTGCGTATGCATATAGAAGTCAGAATAAATATAGAATATCGTACTTAAATTCTCATAAGCATGAGAACTATTAAAGAATTCCCGCGTCTGACAGTTTCATCGTAATTAAAATTTTCGTTGTTAAACGTGAATTCTCCATGATTTCTTGCGCAATTTTAACGTACATTCAGCACATACGATAAAAAAAAAAATGTAATTAAAAGATGGAAAGCCGCATCTTAATTTATTAATCCAGATTTTATGTCACTTTTTGTGTAATTCTACAGCTTTTAGATTTTTTCTGATTTAAATGGATATTTTCAAAAACTTACGGGGAAAAACAAATTTTTTAAACACGTGTAGGTGGCGTCGAATTGAAAAGCCGACTTTTTTCTAATGTGTGTGTGGCCAACAACACCTTCAAAAAAATATTTAATTATTTGTGCATAGAACTTGAAAACACGGATTATGAAATAAAATTTTTTCTCAAAATAGGGAAATCTGCGTATTGTGATCTGATCGTCAGGCTATTTTCATGGCTTTTTCTCTCCTGTCTTATCTACTCCATTCAAATTTTTGTAATTGCTTTTCTGCTTGATTTTCCCCTTTTTTTGTACACATATGATATGCTTAATTCTATGACGTAGATGAGTATAAATTTGAATTTATTATAATACGCTAGAAATTACGGTGCATTTGCCTCACACACACACACACACACACACACACACACACACACACACACACACCATAATCCAATTTCATGTGACTTATATATTTAAGAAATTATATTTCACTCTTTCCCCTTCAACTCCTTTTTTTAAGAGTGTTGAATTTCAATTGAAGCATATTCAGCAACCGCGTCAGTCTAGTTAAATTATTGAACTAGAAATAACGTCATTGATGTTATACCCTATTTGTTTATACTCTAAATGGGTTTCAATGTTTCAGGATTGGATTTCTGCCTGTGGCAAAAAGTGGTAAAAATGGCAAGAAAGGAAGAGTTAAGTAATGGATATTACCTAAACGATAAAATATTAGTGTCGCATTCTGGTTAGTTACAATTTCCACCATTTCTTTTTGACATCTTACTATAAATATATTATTGAGAAGGAAACGTGCAAAAGCTTTTCGAATTCGAATGGGTTGTTTGTATCATGGGCAAATATAGCAATTCCCAGGGCCGCAACTGGATGCTTGGTCAGCTGGGGCAAATATGCATTTTGGCGTGCCATTGCAATGTTGAAGGAGAGGCTAAAGCCCCCAAAGCAGAACAATCGGTGCTACTGCAGAACAATCTGGAATATTTTAAGAAAAATGTAGAAAACTATATATTATGGGAACTGCAGAACACATTTCCAGTCAGCCGAGGGCACGTTGCAGACAATGCAAAACATTCTGCTTTGTGGGGGGTTAAAGGATGAAATTTGCTCCCCTTGTGGTCTGGCGTTCGGGGCACAAGATCCACCTGCTCCCCCTTTGTTGCGGCCCTGGCAATTCCTACGAAGTATTTTTAAAAACCTTTATTTTTTCCACAATAGAAAAGTTAATTTTACATCTCAAGAGAAGAACTTTGCAATTAGGTCATAGATTTGCCGCTGTGGTGCCGCTGTGGTGGTCGAGTGGTTATAGTGCCGGACTCGTGATGCGAGGATCCGGGTTCGAACCCCACAGTGGTGGTCGGCTGAAGTTGGTTTTCTGTGGTTCCCAACTTCAAGGCGCAAATGCGAGCCGATCTCCCCGTTAAAAAGTCTCGCAACAGAGAGCAACAGTCCTACAACGGTAAATCATTCAACCATAACACTTCACTCATAGTTAGTAAAACTGGGGGCAGATGACAGCACTACACATAACAAGCATTACACAGAAACAAACTTTACGTCAGGTTGCACTGCACGTACACGCACATTCCCGCATGTACCTATTCGTTGGGGGGTTCCGCGGGGGGGGGGTGCATGTGTGGTGTAGCAGTAGTAGGTAGGGGTTCGGGGATCCATGATGTTCTTAAGTCAGCCACCTCGTTGGGCAATTTGCCTGTTGTGGCGTTGTATTTGTATTTATTTGTATTTTTCTTTTTTCATTCGCAATTTTCTTTTGTATGTACTCATCCGAACGTTTTTGAACCACTTCAACAATAAAACGACGGAAGCGGTCATTTCGACAGCAAAGCTGCAGTACTTTGAAATGCGATCACAACCTAATTTCATGACTTTTCTCATCTTTTTGAGGTTTTCCAAATGCTGCGTACCTAGAGGTTCCTCTGTCAAACGCAGTTCTGCTTATTCTCTCTCCCAAATAATATAGAAAAAAAATAGATGCTATATATATCATAGCATTTGCATTTTTCTAGTGCCCATTTCGTGCCATTCAATGGTACACTTTTGAAGCAGCTCGTTGCCGTACGCTCTTCGATTCGTTTAGCTTTTGTATGAATCTTAACGCTTTTATAACAGAATGAGTACCAGGAATTTCAAGCATTAATATTTTATACGTTCATCTGTGCTTTTAAATAATGCATTCACCATCACCTCAGAGGCGTACGCGGGGAAGGGAGGAGCAACCAATAATGGACACCGCCAAACCCCGAAATCAGGCACAGTTGACCCGGTCAATGTTCGAATTTCGGGCTTTCGCCAAGCGTTGGCCGGACCCTATATATCGATCGCTAAGATATCGATATTCCGATTCCTTAGGGTTGCCATATTTAACCATAATTATAAATTGTCATAATTATCACACACAAAAAAATACGCCTACGTGGCGTTGACACCGAATCATAGGGATCGATTTATAGCGATATACAGGGATCGATATGTATATTATACATATATATATATAGGGGCCCACCAAAGTCAGGTGAAAGCTCGAAATTAAGGTATTGTCTGGGTCAACTGGGCCAGCCAGTTCACGAACTGACCAATTTCGGGCTTTGGCATTGACATATATGCTTGATAAGCAAAAAAAAATGTAGATCTTGCACGGATTGTAAGACAAAGCAAATGTGCGTAACACTGTATGCCGAATAGCACCGTAGAGCAGAGGTTTCCAACGTAAAAGACTTCACGGAACCCTTGATGGTTATGAAGACGGAACACAAACAAATTTTTACTATTTCTCTAACATACAGGGTGTCCCGTAAACTTCACTGGTGTTTTGTTGTGGTTCAGGAGAAAAATCTCACTCAGCAAATAAAAGATTTTCCAAAAGCAATCTTTTTACGACTATTTTCAAATTCAAGAATCGCCTTTTATGGCGTCTCATGAAGTTGGAATCAGCTTCTGGTTTGAAAATTCAATATATGAAAAAATCCGACAGATTTTAACATTGAACAAAAGAAGAGTTTGGAAAAAAGAGAAAAATTGCGGAGCAATGTCTTTCATTCTTTTTCACTCCGCGCTGAGCCAATGAAAAATGTCTCTCTTGAATAGCTAGTGGATTTACTTTCTCAGTTAGTTGTTCAGTCATCCAAACATTCTGAGTTTGTTCACATTGGTGCACAATTTCATCAAGATTCAAATGTATAACCACTCAAGGGCAGCTTAAGCGAGGGTGCAAGGCATGCCCTGCACTCGGGCAGCAGGTTGTAAGGGGCTGCAGCCTAAGCTTTTGTTCAGAAACATAAATTTTAGTAATTTTGGAATAATAAAAAGTCACGGCACACACCACACGCTGTCACTCTTTTTTTTGAGCCATACATTGACAACGAAAATGGTGAGAAAAACTGCAGGCAGGGCCTGGGGTCGTAATACCAAAAACGGGAATGGATTCTATCGCACTGGCCAAGTGTGCTTTTGGTCCCCCCCCCCCCCAGAGGCGGATGGACGGTTTTGCCGCCTGTGGATTACACGAGTTTTGCTGCACTTCTAAACTAATAAGGAAAAATTGTCTAATTTTTTTGCCCACTCATTCCTCCAATTAGCTGCCCTGCGCAATAAACTAATTGCCTCCCCCCCCCCATCCCTGTAAATACGCCTGTGTTTCTAAGTTACTCTTTTTCCCTCTCACATGTTTGCGTACTGTTTTACTGCTTACTGTTTTTTGCGTACTGTCATTCCCAAGATGACAGACACTCTAGGGCTCTCTTTTTGTCGCTCACTGACCTAGTCCCATCATTCTCTGCAGACGTGGATTTGTAGCTGTACATCCCACAGGCTATACAAATTTTGCATAACTTTTCCCATTCTAATTTTATTCACCACTCATTCTTCAAATTTGTCGCCCCAGCATACTTTCCACCCTGGGCTATAGGCCACCAAGACCTTCTCCCCCCCACCTTCGCGAATATACGCCACCGCCCCAACTCAGTCAAAGAAAGAATTTGTTTTCTCACTTTTCCCAGGGCCTGGAGCACCAAAAACCTTTCGCACTCCCCCTAGTTTCCACCCGGAGAACCTTGGGATGTGTATTCTGGCATTGACAAGGTTCAACTGTATTTTAAAAAAATCAAATTAATTAAAAATTTCAATCCTAAAAAGAAGGGAAATATGATGGCTCATCAATAAGAGCTGTAATGGGGGAAAAAGTTATCTGCCGTAATTAAGAACGGTGAAACAATTCTGGACGAAAACGGGACAGATTCTTTGAAAGCGGAATGTATAGTCAAGCAGTTTTGTAGACTGAAAAATGGCGTGTGGTTTCGAACGGGTAAAAAATCAGGTTTATCCCAGATTCCCCTTGGCTAAAGCCTTTTCAGCCTCGCACCAGGGATAGCCTTCAGCATTTCAGCCTTCCACCCCTTTAGGGATGTCACATGAGGTTTTGCACCCGGGCGGCAGGGGAGGTAGAGCTGCCCCTGTAACCACTCTAATATTAGAAAATGTTTTTTTTATTTAGAAGCTCTTATTCCGGGATTTTTAGGGGTTCCTTGACGTTTGATTCCGAGGAACCGTATAGAAGCTCTCACGAAGCCTAAGGGTTCCGCAGTCAATGCCGTCTTAACGCATGGGTCCATCCGGGCAGGGCCCGGGGGCTTCAAGAGAAGAGGGGCCTCACAAAAATGAGAAGTGGTTGAAATTTTCGAGAATTTTCCAGGTAGGACCCCAAAAATATCATTTGGCCCGGGGGCCCGTGATGCTCTTAAGACGGCCCTGTCCGCAGTTGAAAACTACGCCGTAGACTTCCACCTCAAATTTATCTGAAACATTACCCTCGGAATTAATTTTTCCCAATAAGACCCAGCAAACCCCGATTTAACGTCCTCTACTTCGGACTGAACGGTGATTGCATTGGCGTTTGGACACAATATTACGTCCTTGATCGTAAAGTGCTTAACTTATCCTTCTTTTGATGCGCCCGTGGCTTCGGTTATTAAACTGTACTACGGTGCAATAATAATAATAATAACTACGGTAGATACTAATACTGTACTACGGTTTTTGTTTCGGTCGCAAATAAGACGGCTTCGACTCAGGCCCTGTTAGCCCACCTGTCAAGAGGGAGTTCAACTAGTTTATAAAAATTTTTAGATTAAAAATAGACCGATATGGGTCGGGGCTAAAAATGGTTAACAATTCCTGCTTTAGACGGAGGTTTTCCAAACTTTTCATGTTCACGGAAAACTAAGAAATTTTAAATTCCGAAGCACTTCTTCGGTACCCTGAATATGTGTTAACCCACTGGTTGGGAATCGCATTTTCATCGTTAGTACATTCAATACGATATGATGCCGAAATACTCCATTCCGATTTCGAAGCACCACATGGGCTATTCAGCAGTATTCACTCAGACGATGACATAAAAGGGAGCCGAATAAAAATAACCTCACATGACGAGTAAGCTTAATTCGCTAGTCCGGAACTTTAGACCATCTATGGCTCACCCCCCCCCCCCCATAAAAAAGTATTGAAAAAGAATCTTTGTTCTTCCAAAAACGGATGTGAACTGTTAGCACATTTTTAATTGAAGCAATACATCAATCGACAAAGCAATTTGATTAATTAGAGGAGATTTTTTAATTGGCTAAAAGGGTTAATCGACCTTAAAATATACAGTTTGCCTATAAACAGAAAAAGGCTTGCTTAGCAAAGTTGAATAGTTGTTATCTTGATATTTATTTCCAATGCCCTCAATTTGGTGCGATTTTAGTAATCTCTGAAAACTTCAGCTGTTATCAAGAAGTGACAAGGAATCAATTCGTTTTAGATAAAAAATTGTTTGCACTTATGTAGCCGTATTTTGTGCGGAAATAATACTGAAAGAGACGTACTTTCTGAAATACCAAATAATTTGAGAATAGGAATTGTTATAAAATGAGGTTTTTTTTACTACATACGTATTTGATACGTATGTTCAAATATACACGGAACCACACATCGGAGTTTAAAAACTGATTTCATAGGGGGGGGGGGGAGAGTGTCGTTAAAACTAAATTCTTTTCTACCGAGGTCTGACAGTAAATACTTTACGTAAGCCGGGATTACACAATAAAAGTTTGATATAATCCCTTTTATAAAACTTGAAAAATCCAACCAATAAAGCTCATAGGTTACATTCGAGCGAATGCAACTGATAATCTTATTGGTTGAATTTTTCAAGTTTTATAAAAGGACTTTTAGAAAACTTTTATAGTGTAATACCAGCCTTACACTATAAAAGTTTGATAAACATTATTTCATAAAACTTGAAAAATGCAACCGATAGTCTTATTGGCTGCATTTTTAACGTTTTATAAAATAACTTTTATCAAACTTTTATAGTGCTATCTCGGCCGTATACCACAAGGGGAAAAAAACTGCTGAATTTTCTATGCGAAGAGGCATCCCCACATCCATCAAGCTAGAAACTTCTAGTTTACCTTCAAATAAAAAAAATGCCGGATAAGAAGGATATTGGAAATAATGATGATTTTTCGAGGAACTACATCGTTGTTTTCAAAGAATAATGAAATATTCAAAATATAATGAAAAACGTCCTGATATCTGAGGAATATCGTACATATGTGATCCGACATGCCGTATTGAAAAATTCAGTGACTGCAGTTTTTATTATTTGAATTCACTGCACTTGATTTCCGACGTGCTTCAAAAAAACCAGAGTCGCGCATAAAATTGATACGGTTACGGTTACGGTTGAATTAAGCAGGGCTATCGGCTGCAGTGACAATTCCCTATAAAATTGATATTTATTAAATTGGAGTCTTATTTACCATTGCCACGTAATGCGTGTTTTATTTGTTATGAGTAAATAAATGGGTTCGGTACTTCGAACTCAACGATTTGTGGAAAGAGATGTGACCGAGGAATTCGCCCCTGTAAAGGTGTTTACCCGCATCACAAAATTTCTTATACTACACCCCACAAAGTGTGAAACAAATTATGCTTTTCTTTGACACACACACACACACACACACAAAAAATGAATAAATATCCTTTCAACTGGTATCATTCAACGTATTTGAATTGGTATTTTTCATTATTACTGCAAGCGTATGGTGCTGACGGTACTTTAAAGCACCAGGTTCATTTAATCCGTTGTGTACTAAATAATTTTTCGAAACTTTTGTTTTTGTTTTAAGGCTTTAAAATGACGTGCCAAAACATTTACATGACAATTATTTCATTTTTTCATAATGTGGTAGATAAAGGATTAATTATTCAGCTTGTGTCTTGTAAGTGCTAATGCAGCCTATATGTCATCAACCGTCCGTCCTATAGACCAGTGGTTCTCAACCTTTGGAAGCCCGTGGCCCGCTTTCATTTATTTTTGTAAGTGGAAGACCCGGTCAAACACATGATTAAAGGAACATGAATGGGGGGGGGGGGGAAGGAGACTGCAGATCAGTCGTGGCCCGGTATGAATGATGTCACGGCCCAGTACCGGGCTGTGGCCCAGTGGTTGAGATATACTGCTATAGACTGTCCTATATCTATAGAGGTATAGTTTCAGTTTAAAAAATGCTCAAAATGTGTTCAAAAATCACTCTGTACCGGTTTTGAGAGTGAAAAACTGTGTAACAAAACAAAAAATAAAAAATTTTTTATACGATCCCATTGTTCTCCAACTTTCAATTAGAAAGCTTTTGTCCTGTATCTCCTGAGGCCATAGAAAAACGTCCAAGTTTCTAAATGCAATATTCGCTGAGATATTCGAATTAAAAATCTGAGAAAATAGTTGGGAAAGGACAGCATGAATGAGGGGAAAGAGCGTTGTCTGTAAGTTTTTGCTGTTCTTTCATAACTTTTCTCCGCGATTTTTAAATTCAAATACCTCCGCGAATATTGCACTTGGGAAAGTGGAATTTTTTTCTGTTGGCCTCAGGAGATAAGGGGCAACAGCTTCCTAATTGAAAGTTAGAGGACAATGAGGTCGTATAAAAATTTAGATTTTTTTATTTTGCTACACACTGTATTTTTACTCTCAAAAGTGGTAGCGGTAATTTTTCAACGCCTTTTGACCATTTTTTAAATTTAAACTATACCTCTAGGAAGGACGGTTGATGAGAAAACGGCCGCATTAGCACTTACAGGGTACCCTGCATAGATACACTGTGCGTATATGTATACTTAGCAGAAGCGTACGCACAATTTTCTCAGGGGGGTTTCGTTTTTCCCTGCAAAATAACAATATAATCTCGGCTTGGGGATGGTTAGAACCTCGAAACTTCCCCCTTTGAATACGCCAATAATACTTAGTGAATTTTCAATATTTCACAGCTCGACATTTTCCCCCATGTTGGCATTCAATTACGAGGAGTATGGCAGGGACAAGAAAAAAAAAGAGGATCCCACCACCTCAGGATATATGTCTATTGATTGATAATACGAAAACGAAACCAGAAAGAGCAGAAAGTACTGCCACGGATTTTAGTGTCAATTTCTGTCTCCTGATTCGTCAGGAACTACGTACAACGTATTTCACTTTTTTATGGGCTTGCATCGCGAGGAGTCGTGTTCGATTCCCGCAGGTGGCGGGCAGCAGAAAACGAATGCTGAGTTCATGGAAGGAGACGCCCACTTGTTAGAGTACTGATTTCTTGTGCGACAAGTCTGTGTTCGAATCCCGGTAAAAAAAGCACGAAGGGATTCGGAAACATGGTAGTCAGCTTTCAACTATAGGTTTCTGTACAATTAAGCCTCTGGTGCAGCATGTAATGACGAGAATTATTAGGTGGTATTTCCCAGCCCATGTGAGCGTCAGTATGGGTCGTGTGGGCATCGTGAGGGACTTGTATCGCGAGGGCCTCACAATCTAAATTGGGGAGCGAATTTTATAGCCCCATCTTCCATTTAAAGCTTTATTTGGCTGACTGTGTTGCTCTCAAAACCAACACAAAAGAGTTTCTTATATTTTTCAAATAAAGGCATTTCATATTTTTAGTTCGTTTCCGCATTGACGCTTCTAAGCAACTCCTGAACATTCGATTTTTACTTGCGAGCTGGTCATGAAGTTTCTATCATTACCAACGGAATAGCTCAAAGGTACACGTGTCTCCAATTTCTTGACAAACCAAGCAGGAACGATTTTTGACCCTTGCATTTTGGAGGGATTTACCATGGGTGGAGCAGATATATCGCTGTGCATTCTTCGAAAATGATAGGGAAGTAAGTTGGTAAACAATAAATGCCATTTTTAAACTATTCAAATCTATGTAAATCATATGAATACAGTGTGTGTTCCCTGAAGTGCAACATATTTTTGACATGTATAAGCATTCAGGGCATTCCTCACACACACACACACACACACTTGCTTAATATAACCCCTCAAAATTTTTCTCATCTAGATATTTCAAATGCTTGCCTATTAAAGGGTTAAAGACAATATGTTCATAGAGAGCAAACAGGCCTACAAAATTTAAATTTCATGCATAATACGAACAGAAAGGATAATCTACTGATTCTTTTTGCTTCCGTATTCGGAAGACAGATGACAGCAATTAAAAACGAAACAGGCATTTCTCCGAAATAAACTAGGGGCGTAACACATATACGGCGCATTCCGACATGCAGCAATACGTTATACGTTCCTCAGATGAATGTTTACGAAGTGCAAAGATCAAACGAGTGTTTCAATTTGCATTAACAGCTAAAGAAAAAATTGACCGTACAGATTTACGAAGCGCGGTATATTAAGGAATTATTTACTAGACCCCGTAGATTTTGTCGAATCGTGGGGATGGTTGGTGCTCACTTAGATCTCGCTCACGCACGCGCGTGGATCGTCGCGGCGACCTCTTCTTCGAAGGTGAAGAAAAAATTCCACGATCGCATTTTTGCGACCAGTCAAAAGATGGATGTCGTTCGTCGTTAAACGAGTGAAATGCGTGCATTTATGTATGTGTACGCGTTGCCATCGCATCCGAACGAAGAGAGAGAGAGAAAGAGAGAGGAAAGAATGCACTTCCTTCCCGGAATGGATGGACGAGATGATGGGCGCAGTCCGAGAAATAAATATTCAGATATTAGCGGATTTCTGTGCCTTCTATTCTATCATTAAGACTAAACCCGAATCGAGAGGAGCCAGGAATACAGATCAGCAGCTATCCGTGGAGAAAGAAAAGACCCCATAATAATTGGCCGTTTCTTCTTCTTCTTCCACCGCAGCAGACACTGAACTGACTCTCTCTTACACACTATTATATATATATATAATATCTTTCTTCTTTCTTTTTAATATTTTGTCGTGTTATTTTCGGATTCTGGTCACGTTCGAGAAGCAAGAACAATTTTCTCATACCGCAGAAAATGTTCGGCGATCGGCATTCGTGACTAACGCACGTACGTGTACGTACGTATACTTAGTAGTATTATTCGGGCGAGAGCAAAAAAAAAAACGGGGGGTAAGAAGAGAAAAATGCGCCTCTTTTATCGCTTATTGATAATAATCGTACAGGTAATTAGTGTTACACATATACACTCGCACTTACGTACGAACGCATGCGGACAAAAAGCCACATTCATGATGGACTGAGATCGATGCGATGACAAAAACGACCCCTTATTAAAAAAAAAAAAGAAGTACATAATGGCAACGTCGACTTGGCCAGCTCCTGAGAACGTTCGGGAAGTTCTTTCTATCGAAACTACATACACAAAAATGATCTTCGAGCTCTTGCCGAAGTGCGGACGCAAGATGATGTCACGTGGCAAAAATTCGCGCGGTTTTTTGTTTTCTTTTCTGTTTTCGTACTTATTTCACAAAATTCCAACGATTCAGAGACGATAGATAATAGTATACGAGGTGCAGTAGAAAACTGATCAGATCAATATGTACGTATCGAAATTCAATTTTACTCCTCCGAATTTCGATGAGGAGTGAAAATATTGCTTCAAATTTTAAGTAATTTTTTTTAATCGAATCATTTCTCACTGATAAAAAAAAAAGTACTCCTTTTTATAAAACTACTCCTTAAAATTTTCGAGAGGAGTGAAACTATTCTTCAAATCTATTTTTTCGGATAGCGCTGACCCCGCTTATCCGAGCTAATGTGCATCGGATCTTACCTCGGATAATCCGGACCTCATAGAATAAATAAAGCCATAAACGGTGAAAAATCACGTTCGCATGAAGCTCATATCCTGTTCACTGGCGTACGCAAGGGAAGGGTTTTGGGTTTCAAACCCCTCTCTTGAGCTGCGATTTTGGTGTTATTTTATTATAAAAACATGAGGCCCCCCCCCTCTTTCGGAATAAAAATCATAGAAAGCCCCTCCCTCAAGATCATCCTGCGTACGCCTATGATCCTGTTACTGTACAATGTAGTAAAGAGAGCGATCAAATGAATGCACAGTAATGTAAAGCTAGATGAAACGCTGCAATTCGTGTTTATAATTTACAGCATTCAGAACATTACAGAGAGAGAACTTTGTAAAATAGGCTTCGAATATCTTCTGTCCTAAAGCACTTGAATGCTTCAGGGGGCAAAGAACGGCTCGCAGCGTAATGTTGAAGGAGCAGTTAAAGGGAGAATTCGGCACACTCTTTGGTCCAGCGCCCGCGGCATCAGACACTCGTGCTCCCCGCAGTTGTGATCTGGCTTCAGGGAGTTTCCAAATTTTGTGGATAATCAATAATCTCCCAAACTTACTTGTCTCATCGCCTCCCTTCGGAGAGAAAATAAATGGTTGTCACATTCCCCCCCCCCCTTGCCAAGCTGAACCAGCCTATAAAATCCCGTGTTGTATCTGAAGCTTCTATTGTACCCCCCCCCCCCCCGCCCCCACGAATCCATTCCAATGCCTTCAGTAGATGGCAGTATCTTCATCTTCACATCCCGTAGTTGGCTCATCGTTACACGCTACGGCATCCTGTTTTCCAGTTTGTTACGACACGAAGCATTTTTCTCCCCCACCCCCCACCCCCGAATTTTAAAAATGAATTCATGAAAATTGCTTCGGATATCCAGAGACGGGATAATCGGGATACTACTTTATAATGATATAATGATCATAAGCACCGCGCATTATTCACGCATATGCAGTATAAGCACCGTGGAAATCTGCATTTAAAATAGCTCTACTACAGCTTGAACCTTGCGAATGTGAACAGAGCATAAGGCGTAAATAAATGGGTCTTCCGTAAATTCGTAAATAGTTTAAAAATTCATAAAAATTGAAGAAATTTGTATATTTGTATGCGGTGTGCAGAAAAGTTATTCTCGTGAAAGGGTGTTTGTTGTTGTTTTTTTTATACAGAAAGAAAAATTAGTTCAAATTTTTGTTGATATGGGGCACTGCACGAAAACAAATCACAGAATTCCTTCACAGAGCTTTTTTTCAATCTCTTCTGTGTAAGAAACATTCCTAAGCTTCAGCCGGCAATTCGTGGCTGAGATGAAACAACTTCACCACTAATGTCAAAATCACAATGAAAACCTTATGCTAATAACAGGAAAATTCAGAAATAAGCTGTTAATCCGAAAAAACTTGCGTAACCAAAAAAAGCTCCTTTGTGAGAATAATTTTCCACAAACCGCATTCAAATATACAAATTCCTTCAATTTTTCTAAATTTTTAAGCTATTTACAAATATATGGGACAACCAGTACGTATACAGCAGTGTTTGACGAACCCCAGGTCACCAGGGTGGCTGTAAAATCGGTATCGGCGCATAAAATTTTCTTCTGTTATTTCTAAATTGGAGCCTATATGAATGACACAAAGTTTTCTGACTTCATTTGAAGTTGCGTGTCCATGTTTCTGCATAGGGAAAAGGATATAATTTCCCGGAAAAAATATCAAAAATATATTTAATATATATAATATATTTTCCTCAGGATTATAATCGTTCTTGGCTCCTGAGAAATTTGGCTGCCACCTAAACTTTTTTTTTTTCGATTTGTCAAGCCCTTATGTACGTCTTTGACTGCAAACTAATGTGCCCACTTTTACTTATTATCGATGACAATAACAACAGCACCGATCATCGATCATTTTTTTATATTCCATCCATGATAAGCAGACAGAGTTGTTGAAAGGTAAAGATTGATAGGTTTTTCCTCTTGTTTTTAGTACCTATATCCATAGCAAAATATAGAGCAGTGATTCCCAACGTGGGCGTTAACGCCCCCTTGGGGCGATGGAAAGTTCCAGGGTGGCGGTAGAAGCTACGGGTATAACATAGGATCCTATGGGTTAGATTGCGTTGGGGGGCGATGGGAGAAAAAAATTTCTGAAGAAGGGGGGCGATGGAACAAAAAAGGTTGGGAAACTATGGTCTAACCAAACTTAATTTCTTTCCTGTAAGTTATCTGGAAATTAAGAGTCTGAATTACCATTAGTCTTGCAGTCCGTTATCGGGCTGCGAGACTATGTAGGAGGGTAGAAGGGGGTATTCTCTTCCCCCCCCCCCACCTCCCTTTTTGACAACCATTTTCATACTTAATATCGTAATCAGTTCATAGTATTGGCTGTGGTCCATGTACGTGTGGAGCTGCTTTTGCAACAGGAAAAAAAAGCGCTTTCCTTCAGTTTTTGATCTGTTTCTTTCAGTTGCCTAGATTCAAATTTCTTTTTCCGAGAGATTTTCTCAAGGGATCAATGAAACATATTGTTCACATCATAGTTTCCCAAACTTTCCATCGCCCCCTTTCTTCAGAGAAATTTTTTCTCTCATCGCCCCCAACTCAAGCGTACCCATAAGATGTATGTTATACCCGTTCATGAGAACCCATGAAAATTCACAAACTTGGCGAAGTCTTGCTGCCAAACGAGAAATGTGAAGGTGCAGCTCAAAACATCCAGATTCTTCTGAAACGGTGGTTTTCTGCCAGTAGGGTGGCTCTGCCAATTTGGAAACTGTGAAATGGGGTTTTCTGGAATCTTCTTTTTCTCGAAGTTTCGACGGTACCTATAAAAAGTGATGCCATCACAAGAGCCAGTAGTTGGACTTTATCCTCAATGTGAGATTATTATTTGCGGTTCGCTCTTGCGAATAACTGTTTTCTGTGAATAAATCTGTGACTCATGAAATTGTTTCATCCTCTGCTCATTTCAAGGACCTGTGAGACATTATCCGGAACAGTATGGTTTGGAGGGACTTCTGGTCAAAAAACTCTCACTTGTCATCACAACATCAATTCAAATTTCAGAGATGTGCACCTTGAAAATGGTCCCAGTTTTGCATCATTTTAGATTGGGCTGGTATTAAACATTATAATACAGTTTGCTCTGAACATCCCATCGATACGCAATGCGGAGGGTTTCCCATTTCCATTTTCTTTTTTTCCTCTCGTTGGTTTCTTCTTTATTATATAACAACTGTTTGATGATAACATCTAATAATTTATTTCAAACAATGTCTGAAATACCTTAATTTCGGTTCAAGGCCGGGACCACACTATGATAGTTTTAGAAAAGTTCATTTATAAAACTTGAAAAACAACCAATAAGCGTATCGGTTACATTCAGGCAAAAACTGATTGTTTCAAGTTTTGTAAAAGATCTTTTATGAAACTTTTATAGTGTAATCCCGGCCTTAGAGAAACATGGGAAATAGTGCCACGATTTCACGTTCCCTCCAATGAAGTTATAACCGAGTTTGATCACGCTTGTCATTGCTATCAGATTAATGACGTTGCTTCCGATCGCATACTTACCCACAATGACTTCCAAAAGTGAATACATAGCAAAAAATAATAATAATGAACTGAAGAATGCCGCCAATACAACAAGATAGCTTTTTTTCTTCTTTTTTTTTTTCATTATTAATATTTAATGATAGCGAAGGAATGGCGGAAGGTAAAAGAAGGCAACAAAGAAGAAACGTAGTTGTCAGTGTTGTTAGGGTTCGAAAGGTTAATGGATTTCTCCAGCCCCGATTCGCAAAACTGAGGTGCATCGTGATTTGTTGGTTGCTATTAGAGAAATCACACACACACCATTGAACACGTCTCGCGAGGAGACACAGCTTCGATATTTGATCGAACCGCTCGCTATTCATCACACCGAATATATTACATTTTAACTAGACACCGAGAAAAAAAAAAAGAGTATCGTTTTAAATTACGTATTCATTTTTCAGTCCCTTTATGTTGCTCCTCAACATTACAATGATTTAAATCGTGATCTTGAGAATGGAAAAAGTTTAAATTCTTTCAAAAAGTTGCATATAAACAATCTACGAAATCACAGAACTTGATGCAAATTGAAATCAACAAATTATGATGCCGATGGAAATCGCGTTGAATCTCACGAATGGATTTCCATTTGTGGAAGAAAAAAAACCAACATTACATTCGCTTTTTTTTTAATGTGTTGCTATTAATGTATATTTCGGAGATAACATGGTTCAGAAATCGCACTCGTCGCGTATTTATAGCGAGAACTATTTGGGTTAGGGGTCATTCAAGTATTACGTCAGCATCGAAGGGGGGGGGGGGTTTCGGATTTGCTGACTTTTGATGACAAGGGGGAGGGGGGAGAGAGGGTTTGAAGGTTGCTTACGTCATCAACCACCCCTTTTTGAAGATATGAAATATTCTAAGCTGCTGACGGGGGGGAGGGGGGTGGTCAGTGTTTTGCTGACAAGGGGGGGGGGTCAAAAATGGCTGAAAATCTGCATACGTAATACTTGAATGGCCCCTTATCACCAATCGGTATTCATCTTACAAAATACATAAGAAATATTATGACAGATTAATTGGATTATTTTAGACGTATAATATATGAAAAAAACGACATACATCAGAGTCATCTTTGATATGTGAAACCGTCATTAACATTTTGAGCGGTTTTCAAAATTTCGCTGATCCGTGTTATAACTGACACAGTTGAAATCACCAAACTCTTTGTAATTATTATTATTATTACTATTTTGTGCAGGTAATGGTGCTTTCTTCTTCAGCTCCAAGAATAATATTTAAAAAAATCAAGGAACAGGGGAAACACTCTAGCTTTTTTCTATTATTTATACTACGCATTACTTTACAGAGATCTCCCGCCTCGTGTTTGCCGAAATAAGAGTGTATTGAGGAAGCGAGATATCTCGTCATTACAACTGAGAAGGGTCAAGTAGCTCACAAATTAAACTTGGTTGGCCCAAATGTGTGTCCAGGACAATCGAGCCCTTGGTTTTTCGCACACAAAAAATCGGCTTCGATGCGTGGTGGGAGCTCCATTTCATTTGATAAAATAAATATTGCTCGCAATAGAAGGGAAAAAAATGGATTTTTCCACATCAAAAGTGAAATAAATTTAGTTCAAAATATTTTGACTACATATATTTGCTATGCACTACCAAGGAAAGTTCCTTTATACTGGAATAGTTCGCGAACCGTTGATCTTAGGGGCCTAATTCCGTATAGAAAAAGGGTCCAAATAACGTGCAGACCTCAGATACGTCATTCATATTGCAAGGGGTTGTATAGTTATTAAAATAAAAAATAAACTTTTTATACAGAAACCCTGTCCCAATGTTTCCATTCAACCCATTCAAAAAGTTTTGCCTATATATATAAAATTCAGACTATAAGAAAGAAAAGAAAAACTAATAAAGATGGAACAATGTGAAGAAAAAAATTAATTTTTGATGCATTGCATCTAGATAGACTAATTACTAGACATAAACATGTGTCGATCGATACAGTACATGTGTGATGGAGAGCATATGTGTGAGACCTCTTCCCTTCTCAATAAGATCTTTAACAGCTAAATTATCTGTATTATCTTTTTTTTGTAGGTTTTCTTTTACATATCTCTTTCAGTGATCAAATATGTTTAGGAATTGCGCTTAAGAAAAGCCGTTTTGACAAGGGTGTGATGCTCATAACTCCACATCTATTATTATTATTTTTAAGGTATTTACACAGTTTCACGGACTCGGACAATACCACCTATACCTAAGATACGCGAAGCTATCTAGGAGGTATTGATTCAGATCGCGAGTCGGGTGTCCGAGTGGTTTGGTCAACAGCTTTGTGACCTGAACGGGATCTTTACGAGGGGGTGTCTGTCCTCAGCTTTTCGATACGAATGACATCGTATTAATTTTTGTCGAGAAGGGATAACACGGTGAGAGACAACAATCCCCGCATCCATTTCTTCTCTCAGATAATGGATGCCGTTGCCACAGTGAGCACGAATTCCAACGCTTTGCTTTTGTATTTTTCGAGGCGTGTGTGGAAAAGTCAAAGCCATTTCTCGTCGCGCTTCGAGCGGGTGAATTCCGTGTGAAAGCAACTAATAAATACGGAGGGAGAGCCGACACACACTATATCCATAATATAGAGCAAAAAAGGTAGTACCTGTACTGCACGTACTAGTCGGGGGATCGGCAGAGTGGAATGAATGGATGATCGTCGCGGGAGCAAGTCACTTTAGCTGGTTCCGCCACAACAAATAAAAACACTCGCATTTTTATGCGAAAGCTTCTTGTTCTCATCTTTCCGAGTGAAGTCACAAACTTGAACGAGGCCTCGTCCAAACGGGGAAAAAATTGAATTTTCCTATCTCTCTAGTATGTGTTGCCATTACAATCATCGTTTCCGTTAACGGAAACATTTTTGGTTCTTGAAAGAGAAATGATGTTTTTTGGACGGAAAAAGGTTGATTGCAGTGGGGAAATCATTATACCGGGATTAGCAAGTTTTTGCTATAATGGGAAAAACCGCGGTAAAAAAATGTGAAAAAATCATCCTGGCAAAAACCGAGAAAAATTTGAAGCTTTACTTTCATGAAACAAGTTCAAAGAATCTTAACTTATTTGACAATAAGCATAAAAAAAATTGACAATTTCAACCCTCGAACCCGGAATAAATTGAGGCGTTCTAACCCGAGGGCCAGTAAAATATCTGAAACGATTTGACGAATCCCCAACTCACACTATGTATTCTTTTATTCGAACCCAGACCCCCGAAGCCAGAAATTTCATTCGGAGGGAAACCACTTGCGTTAGGGGGAAGGGGAACAAAAGTTATAAAACAATGGATTTGGACATATTTTCCCCTTTTTTCAATCATTTTCTCACATTTCATAGGGGGGTACCAGACCCCTTTCCCTCTCCCTCTCGCTACGGTCTCGTTCGAACCTATGTGAGTATAATTCCCGAAGCAAAATTGAGTAGTGGGGGGGGGGGGGGACTGTTGTGCCTTGACCATAGTAAACCTGGAAACGCTAGGAATAGTTTTAATGGTATTGCATTCTAGCTGATGTTTTTGCAGTGCAAGAGATTAGGAACACAATAATTTCGCAACTGCACGTTGTTTCAGATCTTTGCCTGTGACCTTGACAAAGATTTTGAACTACATTTAGTAATTATAATCTGTTCAATTACCTGACGAGCCGTAAAAAGTGTGCCCCATCTTGCCAAACACTGTGATATTTAACACTGAATATTTTTCATAAATGATGGAACATCGTGTACTTTGGGACAGTATAAAACTTGAAATTTTCCTAGTTCACCTTGAAATACTCACCTTAGGCCGGGATTACACTGTAAAAGTTTTGTAAAAGCGCTTGTGTAAAACTTGAAAAATACAACGAATAAGCTGATCGGTTACATTCGAGCAAATGCAACCGATCAGTTTATTGGTCGTATTTTTCACGTTTTATAAAAGCACTTTTGCAAAACATTTATAGTGTAATCCCGGCCTTACAATAATTTTTAATACATTCGTCTTTTGCTTTTAAACACAATTTAAATTTCAAATTTCAATTCTATACCTCAAAACAACAGCTACCCCCATTTCTTCTCTTCCATCCAACTTTGGTAATTTCCTGGTCAAATTTATTGGAAAAAAAAAACATAAAACATAAAAGTTTTCAAATACAAATACAAATACAAAGGCCACAACAGGCAAATTGCCCAACGAGGTGGCTGAAAAAATTATGCCTACGAAAAATATGAATGTCAAATGTCACCAAAATACAGCAACCCCATATAAAAACATACACACGGAAGAAAAAGATTAATAAATAAATATATAATACACTGCCCAATAAGAATATTATGGTTGTCTTATCTAAGTATGGAGAGCTCCTCGATTTATCCTCACCATGTGTCTATCGTATTTATTTTTAAACGTATCAATTGTGTTAGAATTCACGACCCCGTGATATTCCATTTATTGGCAACCCTGTTAGTGAAAAACTCCCTGTGACACCACAACCTGGAATTGTTCCTTACTTAAACGATACTGGTGGGCCCCCATCCCTTCTCGAAGCAGTTGATTGAGGGTGTATTAATAACTCATGTGGTCCATTCCGTCGCAAGTTTCAAACACTGCGATCATATTCCTTCCTCCCCGAGACACCGACGTTCCTCCAACGTAAATATAAGGAATGAAATCCATAAAACACAGCGTGGGATGCGTCCAACAAAAACTTTCATTCAGGGAATTTCCTTAATGGAGGAGGTAGGAAAATATTTTATTGTTCATCAGCGCCAGATATTGCAATTGGTGACATCACGGATGTTGTATCTCTAACGCAATCCCCTATAGCAGAGGTCTTTTTCTAGTCACGAGCACTGCCTGCACCCATCATCAAAAGAAGAGCACCTTTACGGCAAGTTTGGCATACGAATGATTTCAATCCTTGAATGCAATTTTTACAAAATGTTCAAATGGAACGTTGATCAAGTGCTCGCGAGCATGAAATCGGGCACGAGCATCTGGCATTGTGGATGCTTCGGGGAGAACTGCGGTTCCCGCGAACAACGGGTTGAAGATGCTTGACCTATAGCATCAAGGGGGGGGGGGGGGGAACTGATACAACTAAAGAGATTTAAAAACATTTAATTTTCCTTCCTACAAATACAAACTAGAATGATTATGAATTTAATGTATATAAATACGTTTCACTACCTTCATTATTGTTACTTTTGTGGATGGCCCCCACAAGCGGGATGGGCCTGACAGGGCCCGGAACAGTTCTCATCATTTTTTGTTTTTTTTCACGCTATAAATTAATTACAGAAGGGGCCCGTGAAAAGTCTGACCGGGAGCCCCGCAAAAGATTCCAGCCTAGGGTCCCCGCTCCATAATGTGGGGGCCATGCTTTTGTGTATACAAGCCACAAGGCTTGACACACAAATAAAAAAAATATATATTTAGGCTCCTGTCCAATTTCTTAGGAGCCAAGAAGTATTTTGCTCAGGAAAAACGGTCCTAAATAATGTTTTCATTTACTTTTCCCATGTTAGAAGACGTAGCTTAATGAAATCAGAAAATTTTGCTTGCCACTCTTAGACTACAATTAGCAACCACATTTAGAAAATTTTAGGCACCAATTACCAATTTTCTAGTCGCCATGAAGACCTGACGCTTGGGATTCGTCCAGCCTTGATACAATTTTATAGTAATGGTCATATTTGGGTCATTATTTTAATATTTTTTATT
This sequence comes from Pholcus phalangioides, assembly GCF_987345545.1. Classification (NCBI taxonomy): domain Eukaryota; kingdom Metazoa; phylum Arthropoda; class Arachnida; order Araneae; family Pholcidae; genus Pholcus; species Pholcus phalangioides. The sequence continues at coordinate 20,130,548 of NW_028301628.1, forward strand.
TAAATATACGATTTATATATTTTTAAAAAAATTACTCGTTATATTATTTTTCCAGTATTATTTGTATTTTTTTTTCTTTGTAATTTTAGCCCGTTCCAAGGTACAACATTACGTGCTTACGACCTTGGAACATTTTAGCCTTATCTAAAATCCATATCTCATAGGGTTATAGTAGAACAGAAAGGTAAAATTTTAATATCACCCGGTGTCTCATGCAGTGTACAGTTATTAAAAATGGATTTAGTGAAACTTTACAGGAAAAACTGACTTGGGGAAAAAAAAGTTTGAAAAATAATGTTCTAGTCCCCTATATATATAAATTTCATGCAATTAGAACTTAATTTTCTGAGCTGGACCAGACCTCGCGGACAACCTCCGGTCCACGAACCATACGTTGAGAAACGAAGAATTAAACAAGTTCAATAATAGCAAAATAATATAGCTTGTGTGCAGTTTTTCTTCTTTATTATTGATAAATAAGGAAATGGGATAACTCGAAATGAACGACACTTTGTGTCATTGTAGCAGACGGTGGCGCGTATCCTGAAGGGCCGGGTGTGCAAAGAAATTATCAAAATCCAGACCAGATCTTTCCTTTCATTGCGAGTGGGAAAAGTACAAGCCCGAACAAAAGTCACGCGGCACCTATTATTAAACTAGAAACACGCGTCCCCCCCCCCCATCTTTTTCGTCTCCTATGGGCTCACGCGTTTCATTGAAGGCCTTGGATTGAGAGATGCACCTGCAGTGCCGGCCGAAGTCAAATGAATGAATGAATGAGTGAGTGACGGACGATAACGTCAATGGAATGATCGGTCCCTGGAGTGTTTTTCTCTACCTGCTTTTTTGATCTTCTCACTTTGATGTTCTCCCGCGTTTTTTTTTTTCCTTCAGGTGATGTACCTGTATACCCGAGAGACCGAAATTCAATGGGTACAAAGGTAAATAAGGTAGCAGCATCACCAACGACGACAATCGTTGATGGCGCCGACGCTACCGCCTGCAATAAAAACCTTCTTCTAAAAAAAAAAGGTAATAAACAGATAGACACGAGGTAGGAAAGAAAATGGTCAGACGCGACTAATATTTGGACGCAGTTTTTTAAATGAAACGTCTCGGCAATAAATGATAATAAGGGCCATGAGACGGTAGCCACGGTTAAAAGTATGCCAAGTGCAGCTATACCCGGCCCCCCGGGACATTGCCCTATTTACTAGAGGACTTCTTTATTCGCGGCGTCGACATCTATTCCTCGTTCTCGAAATGTCTCTTCCAGTGGTTTTCTTTTCTTATTCTGAAAATCAATGCGATTTCGCCCCCCCCCCCACACTCTTTTAATTTGATGTTACGACCGACTTTTATTGCGATGTAATAACCCCGGGAAAAACTTTTCCGATACAAGGAAAAATCAACGCGAATTTAAATACGTTCTTTCTTCACATTTGGGCGGGGAGTCCCAGATTGGGGAGAATGATATTACCATGTGAGGGGCGAGAAGACTGACCGTAGAATCTACAGGTACAATACTAGTACAAGATCCTATGGGTTGCTTTAAGAAAGGGAAAGGGGGCTGGGGGCGCACTAGAATTTTATTTTTTCTGAAAAGAAGAGATGACAGCACCATAGCCTTAGGATATTGACAGAAGAAAACCAAGAATCGTCAATTTTACTGAACCCAAGAACCAGTAAAATGTCTGAAACAGTTTTACGGACCATTTGTGTCCCGTATTACGAAACATTCCTGTATTTTTGGATGTTCTGGTTTTTTTTTAATACATTTGTCCTGTTTTTTCAACGATGCTTTTATTTAAATTTGTAAATTTACAGAAGTTGTGGATACAGAGCGTTTTTTAAAAAAAACCAGTACGTAAATCATGTTATGATAATTATGGCAAAAAATGTAGATGTCCATTTCACATATTTGTCAGGTTCAACTTTTTTTCCGCAGTTTTTCAGTGATTTTAATAAAAATTAGTGTGATTTGTGATTACTTCCAGCAACATTTTTTATGAGAGTTGGTTATGTCCCGTATTTTACCCTATTTAAAGATCCCAGTTTAACGTATTTTTCTCAATGAAATATGGCCACCCAGGGCCGCAACTGAATGCTTGGTCACCCGAGGCAAGCGCGCATTTGGACGCTCCTTCGTAATGTTCAAGGACAGGTTTCAGAATGAAATTTGCGCCCCCTCTGGTCCAGCTCCCGGGTCTCGTGCCCCGGGAGCCGATTTCTCCTTCCCCCCCCCCCAGTTGCGGTCCTGTGGCCACCTGATCATTTGAATATTTTTTCCTGAAATATGTTTGTTGTGATTTTTGAAGCAGCTCTTTATTTCCCCCACCCTTCAGCGATTTTAGAAGTAATTAGAAAAATTGGACTTTTTTTTTTTGGCAAAATTTCGTGATATCCCGTATTTACTACCGCGATGTCTCGCATGGTCCTCGTTGATGTATAGAGAACTTAAGTATAAAGGTATATTTTTGATTGAACCCGTATGGATATTACTAATATCAATTTACAACGGTTGAATAATTTTTCATTCAATGAGAATTAAACTATCGAGTCTGTTTGCAGGTCACTCATGCCATCGTCGCGGACCATTGGTTGAGAAACGCTGGTATATATAGAGTGGATCCCATGCATAACGTTTTACAAAAACCCATCATGAAAAAACGTTGTAAGAGGGAAAACGCTTTAAACGGGAAATTTTGATGAGTATTAGCAAGAATTAGGACCCCCCAAAAAATAAGTCGTACCAGGGAGGGGGGGGGGACGGTCTAAGTGGGATCCACTGCATATTTGAGAGAAAAAGAAATGCAAATAAAAAATATCTTACCTTAATTTTTTTTTTTCATCGCGAGAGCCCGAAAATATGCAAATTTTTATAGGTTTTTAGCTAAAATATCCGGTACAGCAGGGGTTATTTCTATGTTTGGAACTACGGCCTTCTTGGGGAGTTTGGGAGCGTGGACGTAATTATTCTTGCCCCCCCCCCCCGCCCCCAACTATTTTAAAAATGGCGGTAAGACATGTTCATTTGAATTACCAATTTTAAAAAGGGAAGTGAAGTACAGCAGTGATAAGAAAGAATTCAGATAGAGGAGGGCCTGTGAAAAATCCGGCTTAGGGGGAGGGGCTGTTGCAGGATGTGGAGTGCCATGAAGAAATGGCGTATTTACAGGGGGGGGCTAAGCGGGCTATAGCCCAGGGCAGCAATTTCGTAGGTAGTCAAATGACAGCTGGCAACTTTTCTACACAACCATAAAATTCACTTCTACCTAGAGAGTGAGGGACAAGGACAATGAGCGACCAAAACAGTGTTCTAGTGCATGTGAGTTACCAAAATAGTGTGAAAGCGTCTGAATGAACAAATGAGTGATCTAGAGCGAGAGAGAAAGAAGGGGAGTCAGGTCCACACACACACACACACACGCAAAAGAGTGACATAGGGCGTGTGCAAGCATTTGAACGACCAAAAGAGTGATCTAAAAATCAAGGGAGCAGGTCAGTGAGTGATAAAAATATGCTTCACACCTAGCGAGTGAAAGCACACAAACGACCAAAAGAGTGTCCTGGAGAGAAAGTTACGAGACCAGTGAGCGTCCGAAAGAGTAACCTAGACTGCACGCAAGCATGTGAATTACCTGAAAAATAACCTAGAGAAGGAAGAAGTAGGTCGGTGAAAAACCAAAAGAGCGAACAAGTGCATGTGTGAGAATAGAAGTGACCAATAGCCCAGTGATCTAGAGAGAGAGGGGGCCCAGATCAATGAATTACCGAAAGAGGGGCATAGAGAGAGAGGGAGCAGGTCAGGGAGTGATAAGAAGAGGAACCTATTGCATGTGCAAACATGTGAGTGAATATAACAGTGTGAAAGTTCTTGAGTAACTAAAAGGATGACCAGATCCTTTGGAGGTATTAACCTCCTCTTAATTTTAAGAGTGAGGAACCAGGTTAGGGCAGGGACCTAAAAATTGTGTGAGCACGCGAGTGATCAAAAGAGTGACTTAGAGACAGAGGCGTATTTACAGGGGAGGAGGCTATAGCCCAGAGCAGCAATCTTGAGAAATAAGTGGTCACGAAAATTAGACAAGAAATGGAGAAGGGCGGCGAGAAATTTTTGTAGCCCATAGGTGACAAAACCATAAATTTACATCTGGCCGGGTCAAAATGCATCGATTTAGGATATGACAAAAAGTGCTTCACACCTTATTAACGCGAAAGGACCGCCGCCACATCCCCGTCAGGCCAGGTTTTTGCCCACTTTTCCCCCCTCAATTCCGGCCAGGAATATCAGTTCGAGCCACGTTGGTTTTCTTGACTTAGATCGATTTTTTTCCCATTTTGAGAGAAATATAAGGTAGATATATTTCATGGTCCTCCAGGGCAGTGTTTCTTATCCCTCTTTCCCTCTCCTGGTCTTATTTTTGCCATATTTTCTTCTTGTGCACCCCCAACTTATCCAAGAACACCCACCCACCACCATCCAGAAGCAAGACCATTTCCACTAATTGAATAGTTTTTTTTTGAGTAAATTTATACTGAACAAAAATTTTATGAATACGGTTGATTTCTGGAGCCCCTGAGCTAGAGTAAAGTGAGGCTCACTCTTGTGGGGCTACCTCAACCCCTAGGGCCCGTAGTAGGGCCCCACGCTTAGCATGAAACACCATACATATTTACATACTTACTCTCGAAAATCATAGTATCTCATCATTTCGGCTCCCCAATCGACATAAGGGCTGCTATGTGAAATTCTGCTGAATTCTGAAAATAGTTTCACAATTTTGTCTATCATATTTCACTTGAAAGCTTTATTTCTTCACATGAGAATTTTTTTTTTCACCTCTCTCTGTGGCTCCCTAACTAACTGCCATGACTCCCCCTTACACTTGATGTTCACTCTTGGCTCCTTTAGAATATCCCAGAACAACAAAGGGGGCCCCACACGGCCCCTAGGTTGAGATACACTGCTCTAGCGTAGAGCCATAGCCCCCCCCCCCATCCAGGAGCAGGGCCCTAGGCTGGAATCTTTGGCGGTCCCCTTAACTAGACTTTTTCACGGGCCCTTCTATAGTGAATTTATAGCATAAAAAAGTTATACAGGACCCGAGTCCTGTCGGCCCCACCCTTGTGGGTGGCCACGAGTTAAGCCTTACCATCTTTCCCCATATGGGGAGCCATGCTTATAAGTATCGTAGTACCGCAAAAAAAGATTTTGCACTGGGCCGTAAAAATCCCTAGCGCACCCCCCCCCCTCCATTTTCATTTCTCGGTGCAGTTCGTCGACCTCGGTCGCTCGTACATTCAACCACGTGCAATCAGACGAGCTTATATACACGCATGAATGTGATGCATATTTTGGAGGCACGAAATGGCCACGCTTCTTCTGTACGTCGTGAAAACACTCGATATAAAATAGAAGAGTTCATTTATAATTGAGTCGGTAGGTGTGGTTGATATACGCGTGCGTATAAATACACACACACACGAGCTACCGACAAAAATAAACACATTTCTCTTTTCACGAAATTGCGATCGTTCGTAGAGAAATGACGCTTCGCTTTCCGCGAGGAATATAAATTCAATTTAAAAGCCCGGTGAAATAAGAAATGCCAAATTTTTCTCGAAAAGATCAGCCGTCAAAATAACAACAAGAATGTAAGCGATAATGATAATAATCAACGGAATATCGATATAAAAATAATGTGAGCGTGGCGAGAGGAAATTGAATCTCTCGAACGCCAAAAAATCGAAACGGCCAAATTCAAACAAATAATAACAACAACAACGACTCTGTTTTCACCCCAGAGGCTGAATAAAATGAATAAATGACTGTCGAAAAAGGCCTGATGAAGAATGCCGCATTCCTCCCGATATACTACGGTATATGTAGCGTATCACAATGATTCCCGGGTCAAATCGATCAGAGTGCAACGAAAAATTTTTAGGAATGATAAATTATTATATGATATCGAAATAAATGATGGTGATGTGTTTCCCGACCTGTTTGGGTGTCGTGGCGTTTCAGGGTGCCAAAGAAGTGTCACAATAAAAATGAATGCCACGGGACTGTTCTCAGAATGGTATTCAACATGTAATGTAAAAATAATAAGTAAATCGTCTCCCCCCCCCCCACCCTCTCCAAACTCCGGCACCTACTGGTAATCTTCCCAAGAACCCCCTGCTCTAGGGAGTGATTTCAAAGCAAGCATTGGTTGGGGAGGTTCTAATATGTTTAGAGTTGAAGATGTCGATTACAAAGAGTTGGTTTTTGGTCAACAATTATTAGAAATATGTAAATTTCCCAAATAAATAATTAAATTTCGCAACAACAAAAAAATCCAAATCGGAAATTTTGCATTCATTTGCAAAAATAAAAATTTTCAGGTTAAGAATTTTGCATTCAGTCCCAATTTTTTTTGTTTTCAGCAAAAATTTCGTGTCCATCCGCAACAAAAAGAAATTTTCAAATCAAAAATTTCTCATTATTTGAGAGAAAAAAGTTCAAACATTTTGCATTCACATCCGCAAAAATATTTATCAAATGGAAATTTTTGCATTTATTCGCAAAAAAAGAACTAAGTTAACGATGCAGTTTTTCTATAGTTCAGTTATGAGGTCAAGCATTAGAAAGTACTGTTGCGTAACTGAAAGTTCTAGATTTCAGGTGTTCAGCTAAATTACTGCCTATTATTGCTTCAGAAAGAGTAAATAATCAAAATTTCACCGTAGGGTGATAAAAATCAAATTTTCGCAGTTTATTCATCAAATATGGCCAATTTCGCGCATTCATCTCACACCTTAATTTCGTAAATACGAAAAAATTACGCATTCCTCGGGGTTGTATGTTCTTTAAAATTTGCGGTGCCCTGTGCAAATTCTCCTATCACCCATACGGAAATTGGAGACCAGGATTAGAGACCGTCGTCGCCAGGGCCGTAACTAGAAGGGGGTGGGGCAGGTTGCTCCGGCCGGCAAAATTTAGGGAGGTGGCAAATTTTAGGTTAGCACATAAAACACCATTGTAAAATTATCGAATTTTGAACGGGTGGGGGCGACAAAATCATGTTTGCCCCGGGCGGCAAGATACGTCGTATATAAAAATCCTAGTTACGGCCCTAGTCGTCGCCTTAACTCGTGATTGTGATGCCCATGCGCCACCTACCTTTTGATTCTGAGATATTTTAAGTTTAGCAACGGATAAAAATCAAGGACATGACAGTACAGTTTGAGGACTCAATGAGCTGTGAAAAATAAATAAATGCGAACAAAAGGAAGTTCTCGTGCGTGAGTGAGAAATGGGGGGGGGGGGTGACTACTTTCGGAATCGTTAGAACTGCACAGAGCACATGTGACTCCTCCTGGCATGACTCGGAGATTGATACACGGTATGATCATACACGGTTTGATCTGGTCACTTGATTTTGGAGAGTATGTTGATACATGCGAAAGCTTAGGAGAAGGGCCCTCCGAGCATCATTGTCCAGGGGCCCATGATGTTAAGACGGCGCAGCCAGGAACAGAGAGAACCGTATCGGGGACCGACCTCATTTGTAAGATTTTCAGTCAATGTAAATTTACAGAAAAATTCAATTCAATAAGTAGAAAAGGTCTCACTCTTGGATGAGGGGTGGGAGGAGAGTCATGTGGAGGAGAAAATGTGTTCGAAAGGGGAGGCACGGGGGAGAAAAGGGTTAGGAAATACCGGCCTGAATTATACTCGCCAGCGTCACAAGAAAATGTTTGTTCGATTGGGTAATTCCCACCAAGTTACACCACTTCCTGGCTGCGACAGACGGTAGTAGATACGGAGCCGTTCAAGTATTGCGTCAGCAAATTTTTAGCCATTTTTTACTTCCCATCCCTTGTCAGTAAAACTCTGACCCCCTTACCCTTTGTCAACAAAATTTCGTCAGCTCTACCCCCTACCTCCTAACCATGTCCGTCTTAAGAGTACTGTGGGCCCCGGGCCAAGTGATTTTTTTTTGAGGTCATACTAGTCAAATTTATGTGTATACTTCTCGAAAATTTCAATTATATCTCACTTTTGTGAGGCCCCTCTTCCCTTGAAGCCCTCGGGGTGGTGTTCGAGTAGGTCCATGCGTTAAGACGGTACTGCTCCTAACGCATATTGGTGGGATCAGAGACGTACGCGGGAGTGGGGGGACATGGGGGCCGGACGATCAAAAATGTATTTGTTTAGTGCAAAAATACTTTTTTTAAAAAAAGATTAAAATTTAGACAGGAAAATACCTTTATATTTTATTATAATCAATTTCTGTTAATTTCAATGTCAGAAAATACAGTGAAACTACAACGATACTCAATATAACGATAAATCCCTCTACAACGATATTTTTTAAAATCTTGTTTGGAATCGCTTATAGTCTAATTAATGTTGAACACCTCTCGAAACAACGATATCCTCTACTACGATAAATCTCTCTATAACGATATATTTTAATAGATTTCAAAACCACTACAACGGTATTTTTTTTCACACTTCGCTCGAAATCATCTTGAATTTAATTTTAACTTCGACCTTTGTTTTTATTACTCCAAAAGTGTCTGATGACACCGGTGTTTTGCACCACGTGATCAAAGAAAATGTTGATAAATCTGTTGGTATTGCCACTTTCACTCTGTACGATACAAAACTGCAATACGGTAAACTTGTTCACAGGGGAAATGCATCTGAATGAATTTCATTAACCGGCTAATTAATTACAATTTTTCGCGACGAATAAATACTTTTAAAGCGCGATTTCTCTTAACAACGCAGATATAGAAATGATTCCAACAGCAGCATAAATTTTGTGGCGCGTGATACAATATTGTCTCTCGATACAACGATAATCACTCTATATTTTTTCTTGGCTCGCAGAATATCGTTGTATCGAGGTTCAACTATAATCTATAAAACTCAATATAAGAACTCAATTTTTTTCAACTCAGAAAATTTTTTTAAATCATTTTCTATTTAAATTCTCACAACTATATATGCAAAAAATTGGAACAGCCTGCCCCCCCCCCACCCCCTTTAAATGAATTCCTCTTTCAACACTGAAATTGAAAATTGTATAATATTGTCCCCAGAAATGAATGAAAAATACTCCATTCCAACACAAATCAATGTGAAATATTTCGTATCAGTCCGCCAATTATTTTTCTTCTAAAATCGAAAAAAAGAAAAAGAAATGTAGTGTAAATGTTCTCTCGAGGGAATTCCCGTGATGAGTCCCGGGAAACGGAGGAAAAGTGATTTTCACGTCCGTAACTTATCCCTTTGTGGATTCCGTCTCGCTGCGAACAAATAATGCTCCATGATCCGAAGAGCAGAAGTAATGGGAAATCCACCAGAACACAGCAAAACAAGCAAAACAGAAAGGATAAGAGAAAGGTACGGGGTACAGGGGCATAGGAAGAAATTTCGGGGAGAACCAAAGTGATAGAACAATAGATTTGGTCATCTTTTTCTCTTTTTTAAGTGATTTTCTCACTTTTCGGAGGGAGGGGACCAGACCCCCAAGTCCCCCCCCCTCCGCCCGCTACGCCCTTGGTACGAGGTACTAGAGTACGAGAGAGGAAAAAACTTTAAACGCGATTTTTTTCTCAGATTGCAGTTTTTGAGCTTAAGATTAAGAAAAAAAAGCAAATGAGCTAAAATTTCTGAAATTTTGTGAGAATATTTATACGGCATGTGTTAGTAAAATGAATCTATACGTTAAAATTTTATAAATTTTAAAAATTTGAAGAAATTTTTTTTTGAAATTTAAACATCTGTGTGTGTGAGAATTCAACATTAAAAAAAAATACTCCCGCTGGACAATTGCTAAATTGAAGGTTCATTTCACCAGCACATGTCGAATAAACATTTCGACAAAATTTCAGAATTTTTTTGGTGCTTTACATTTTTTTTAAATTTTATGGTTGAACTGAAAAAACTTCCGATGCGAGAAAAACACATTCAAAGTTAGTTTCCTGTAAACGTCAACGCGCTCTGCCATTCGTTACATCTTCCTTTAATTTTGAAAGAACCGATTAAAAGGAAATTATTTTGCGTTCGATTTGCAATTAAATGAAATATTTTCTTTTTTCAAAGTAATTTTTGAAAAACTGACATTTTGAAGCGTCAGAGGTCGTGACACGTCTCTTAAAATCTGAGCCGGACCGGATAGAAGTGGGCCGCAGTTTGCTCATCACTGCCCTATCCTGTCCCATTACGGCCTCAATATGCGGGAAACATTTTTTTTTCAGAGTGAACTACGCTTCCAAGTAACGAGTGATTCCGAGAAGATAATGTGACGGCATAAATTGCGATTCATTTGGCTCTCTAATCGCGGGATCGCGTGAACGGAACTCGAAACTGGACAACTTGAATTTTTTGAGTGCCGATATTTTTAATGCGCGCAACACCAGGCTTCCCGGAGAACAGATTTTTCATGGGGTCCCTTTCTGGGAAGTGATTTTTCATTAAAAATTTAAAACAACATATGGTCTATCCCGGGTCTTCGGGCTGAAGGCAGCCTCGTAACCCCCCCCCCATTTTCTCCACCATCCTGCAGAGGGTCCCTTTGGCTGGATTCTCAGCTGGCCATACTTTTTAAGGGCCCTTTGTATTAGTGAATTTACAGCGTGGAAAAACAAAAAATGAGAACCATCTCGGGCTCCAGAGCTGGAGCCGTGTCTGCTCCAACAATTGGGGGGGGGGGGGGACCCATGGACAGCCTTCACCATGTGGAGAGGAGGGGTCATCAGAACTTGCTTCTTATTTGAAAAAGGAAATAAAACGAAACATTTTGTACAGTCAGACCTCGATATAACGTCCCTTCTGGGGACCGAATAAAAATGACTTCATAAGCGTAGTGACTTAATAACGAGAAATCAGAATCCACTAATTTGTTGGCAGGCGCTAATAAAAAGTGACGCTATAGGATGGACGACAGTGGTGTCAGAGCCGGGGGGGGGGTGCTATGAGTGCCGGAGCACCCACGGTAAATGGTTGCACGGGTCCGAGCACCTCCAGAATCGATTCAGAAATCAAAATTTTCTATATGAAACCAAAGACGTAACCACCATACGTTCGAAACACTTCCGACGCAGTGCCGTCTTAACACATGGGCCCACCCGGGTGGGTGCCTCAGGAAAAGACGGGCCTCAGAAAAATGAGATCTGGTTGAAATTTTTTAGAATTTACAAGGTAGGGCCTCACTTGGCCCGAGGGACCCATGATGCTCTTAAGACAATCCTGTTCCGACGCCCCTGCAGGACAACGTTATACCGAATTCTTACTGTAATAACAAAATTCAATGGTAATATGCATGATATCTATCTTTTCTATCACTTAGATAAAATAATCAAAATAACAGTCTACGTAAGATTGAAGATAAAGATAAGTGCACACTCACCATTACAGAGAAAACGTGTATTCACAATTTTGCGCTTCCGGATCCCTTCGGATGTGGACGGACTCCTACCGTGTGGAAGATCAGAACGAGAACCACGGTGGTGACTGGCGAACTCTATGAAGGGGTTGTTTGGGGGAGGCCCCCTTCTTCACCACCAGGGGCTTGACAACTTTTTTTTCTGGAGCGATGAATAAACGCAATTATCCCCACGGGGAAAGCGAGGGGTCCGCCTACCTGGTGGACGGACAACTCTGCTGGCTCGTTTATCCTCCGCCTGGTATTATTCTTCTTGTTCTTCTTACCTATTCGTCTAGAAAAATTCGACAAATAGTTGCCCCCCTATTATTATTATTTTGTTTTTACTGGTTGTTCTCTTTTCTCTCTCTCTCTCTCCTCTCTTCCAGATTCAAACTTTGTGATCGGAGTAATGCGAGCAATAATTTCGTTGCCGAGCCGCGAGCAATAAAGAACGGATTCCGCTGTCGTTGGTGGACATCTTGGAACAACGACGTTCTTGTTGACACCTCACCGATGACATTTTTTTTTTTAAGGGAGACGTCTTTGATGAATTCCTTGTATTGCACAGAATTGGATTGATGTCACCACGTCATTATCGGAAGGAGACAGTATCGGACACGCGAGATTTTTTTTTTTTTTTCAAAGGAGACGCCGGTTTAAATCTCGACACTTCTTTTTGTTTTAGCAGTTGAGAAGATATAAAATATCACACAGGACGCGGAGATCGAAGGAAGATGATGATGCCATCATCGGCAGGCAGTAGATCGGAAAATGATGATGCCATACGGGGAAGGATCAAAAGAAGGGATGGGTGGTGGGAAACTGAGGAAGTCGCTCCGAATTTACGTGTGGCTTCTGCCTGTGAGAAGAAAAGACTCGGGCAAAAAAATCTGGTTTTCACTGACACAACATTATATTGGCCCGTCTCCGCCACAGCAGCACTTGCCCATCTTCATTCCGCGCTGCGTGTTTAGCTTCCGGACAAGATTCCCACTGCTGATGCTTCGGGCAATTTCATCACAGAGTTATCCACCTTGTTTGTGTGAGATTTCTTTTTTTCTTTTCTTCTCTTTTCTTCTTTTCTTTCTCGCTGGAATTCATATTCTTACTTACTTACGGTCCGGAGTCAAGTTCTCAATTTTCAAAACATCTTTTTTTGATTATGTTTATCTCTCTCTCTCCGCTCGAATCCGTATTTGAATCAAATCAGACCATGAAATTGCACACATTACGGTCGATCCGACGACGTTTATTTTAAGATAAGGTCGACAACGTGTTGCGGCTCTTTTGCGGATTGACAGAGATGCCATAGTAACAATTGTCAGTGTCGTAGAAACTGAGATGCTAGGGCATTTTGTAGCATGTGGCTCAGCACCCCCTGGAATTAATACATAAATATAATATACTATAAATCGTTGTTAACCAACGGATCTCAAAGGCTTCCCAGATGTGTGTCGTATAGTTTCACGATCCACTTATTGCTTCACTGATTTCACAAATTCAGAAACCAAATATATCTGACGAATTTTCAATGAGTTATTTCAAAGCAGACCCATGGCCATGGGTCACGAACTTGATCATCTCGGTGATTTTGAATCGCGGCTAAGAAAAGATCAAGATCGCCTGCAATGATTACTTCTCACGTGATCATGAAGATTGTTTGGAGTTTTGTTATGCATGTAGTATATGGCTCTGATATCTTACACGATTTAATCAATTAAATGGCGGACACAGACGTCTATCCGTCAAATTGCTTGCTGCCCGACGAATCGGGTTGACCCAAGGGTGAATCATAACGAGTATCAAGAGCGGCTCGAGCTCACCAGCCACCCTGGTGCAAAGTCTCGTGTGACGCTGAAAGGACTTTATTTTTTATCCGTCCAAGGCCGAACACAATCCTCTATTCAACATAATCAAACAGAATTGACCATACGTACCGGATAAAAAATAAACTGTCCCGTTTTTTTGGTCCAAGTTTATTTCATCCTTCAATTATGCCAGATAACTTTTTCCATCACAACTTTTGTTGATTTTGTTGTGAGCTGTCTTATTTTAATTCCTTTCGGGGTTTAATTTTCCGATCAATTACGAATCTCCAACACAGAGTTGAATTTTGTTAACAACGCAACACCTACTACGAAATTCCCAGGGAATGAAAGTGCGAGGGAGTTCTGGTGCTCCAGACCCTAGACAAGTGAGAGCCCGAGTTTTTTCGATACTCTTATTTGACCGCTCCTTAAAAATTACTGGATGGGAAACCAAAATGCACACTTGCCCCGTGTGAGTCCATTCTTTTTTTTTTTTTCTGGTTTTACGGCCCTGCCAATACCTCCTTCATAGCTTATAAGTAGTATTTAGGACAGCGGCGCTCAAACTTTTGTCTCCCTTGCCGAATTCATGGTTCGTCTGGGGCTCCCCAGAATAGTTTAGTAGATATTTTTACTTATAAAAACACATTTCAAAGCACACACACACACACACACACACATAAATAGCCGCACAAATCAATATCTCCAGCTCGTCGCGACGCCCCCGACAAAGATTGGGGATGTCCTTAGAAGATGCGACAGACATTTTGAGAAGCGCTGATCTAGAAGGTATTGCCCAAGTCCTGTCTGTTCCCTCAAGCTCTCTCAACATCTTCGTTGCCAAGGTATAGCTCAAAAGCGTGATAACATGGTGTCGTATGAATTTTTATTATAATCAAATTTTAAGAACTTATTTGTCTAAACAACGGCCTATAGGCTGCCGCCCCGCTGCACCGCAATCCTTACACCATCGCTTAAACTACCCCTGCCGAATAGGAATTTTCAACCTGTTGCTAAATGGAGCATTCAAAAACTTCTTAGTAATCATGTTCAATTCTGTTGTCCCGAGGTGGTCTAGATTGATAGTCCAATCTAATAATCATAACAAAGTGGTTATCACCCAGCAGAAGCAACTGAGGAAAACGCCCCGTAGCCCCAATATCTAGGAGGTCTCCCGAAGTTACCTGATTATCTTGTATGCAAAATAACACCAGAGCCGCTGATTTTGATCTGCCCAGGGACCCTCCACAAACAAAAGTTTTCTCACGGTCATGGCAACCTCTGGTGGGACTTACAAGGCTTCAACCCTGGAAGATCGGACGATTCTCGTCATTTTTTATTTTTTTTCACGCTATAAATCAACTGGGGAGGGGGAAAACACTGAAAACTCTAGCCTGGTGGTCACCAAATGTCCCAGCCTATGGGCCTTCCTCCACTCCATGATGTTGGCGCTGAGATTCTGAACCATATTTAATTTGCATTCAGGATTTTGTATTTTCTTGGTCTGAGTTTGAACAGATTTCAGAGTTATTATCTGGGTGTAACGGTGGCGTAAACGGTGCTCACGACCCGAAAAAGGTTGAAGGTCTCTGGTAGAAATTGAAGTCGTAGTCACAGAGAAGGGTTTCAGGAGATCCGTAATACCAATCTCCCCCCTGAAAAAAAGAAAATTTTGGCTACGGCTCTGTTCCGATCTCTGCCCTTAGTTTCATTCACAGTAATAAGTTAGGAACGTGAAGTTCTCGATGAAACATTTTATTTCATTCTGCATTAAAGGTTTCGTTTCCATTCGTACGTAACGGTGGGGAAAATTTTCACGCAAACGCTATGGACGTATCGTTGGATAAACCACTTTCTCCGAATGTTTTTAATTTCATCTTCTTTTAAAAGCAAACTGAACGTGCGTATTTCGAAATAACAGGCAACAACAAAACCACACCGTCGAGCATTTAACCACGTGATTTATTTAATAATGTTTTTTAATAATCAAAATACTTGACATCCTGTTTCTGACGGAAACATGAACCATCCCATGTATTTTAATCCCTTGTCTTGCGTTCTTTTGCCCTTACTACTAGCACGTGGGATGAGTTATCGTTGGAATGGCGTCGACAAGAGCTACCTGTGGGGACCCGTTGAGATTGATGGGTGAGACACTCACTTGGAAATTATGAATTTTCGGCGACAATCAGGTCATCTTCGATCGTTTGAATGTTGTCTCTGGCTTTTATTTACTATAGTAGAAATGAAATACCGTTGAACATGTCTCGTTATTGCTATGATTGGCAAAAAAAAAAAAAACCTTGATGATGGAAATTTTACTGCTTTCTACTTTAATTGCTTGGGGGATTATTAAATAATGCACTAGAATTTCATTTTCACAGACAAAGTTTTTGCCTTAGTACGCGATAAAAAACCCTATCAACAGCCATCTTTTAGCATGTTCCGTTTTGGTGGCACTCACAGCTCAATATTGAGCTTTACATGCATCTCATACACATTCCTTAGCGGAATTTCTAATGAATCGGTACATGCTAGAATGTGTGTTCTTAGTGTATGTGTGCTTCCTCCCCCCCCCGCCCAAATGTATTAATGTTGTCAGAGGTGTGCTTATTTCACGCTCTAGCTGGTGCTGCCACCTGTCTCTTATTTTTTGAAGTGAAGATGACAAATGTTTGAATTTTTCAAGTTATGTTTTATATTTTTCAAGTATTATGTTGAAGGTCTACCTGCTATCTGCAGAGAAGCTTTTTTCAAATGGGAGATCGGATCCTACCACACTGCTATAACGCCTAGACCAGCACGATACCCACACAGAGGCAGTTCAGTTCCCTTCACAAGATACCAGGGGCGTACGCAGGTTCAACCTAAAGAGAAGGCACAACAATTTTCTCTCCGAGAAATTATAAGTTACCATCCTTCAAAAAGCATTTAAATTAACATAAATTAGTCAATATAGTTATGTAAAATGTAGTTTCTTCTGATATTTTAATTTTTTCACCAAAATATTATTGTTTTTATGACATGAATGTCGCTCTCCACTTGTTATCTTCACAACATCCAGTCAACTGTATATCTTGTATTATTGTTTTTTAATTTTTTTGGTTTGCTTGGCGTTCTCCCCTCCTGCGTACGCCACTGCAAGATACCATACAGGAATGGGAAGGGCGGCATCACACATTATAGAAGAGCCTGTGGAAGGAGGCCCACCAAACATCCCAGCCTAGGAGCACTGCTGCAGAATGTGGAGGGCCGTGGACGGCATTGACAGAATTGGCCGAACGTCTTTTTCCCTTCAATCCTCTCGTGCGGAGTGTGTAAGGGGTATAGACCTCCCTGGTGGTTGGCCGATCATGTAAGATACACGTGCCCGCAGGGTATTTAATTATATGCCGGACGTATACTTGCGACAATTATTATTGAAGATATTAGAGCGACCCAACTCGCCTATTTCCATGTCACTCAGTTTGCTGTTCGAAGATTCCCATTTAAGATATTGAAGTTAAAGAGGTGAACTCGCACGTCAGAAAACGCGGTAAAATGAAAATATGTGATAATTCTTTTATTTTCTTTGATGAGGTGGCAATAAAATTAAAGAAAAGAGAATGGGAGGACGCACAACACAAGAAGAGCCTGCCTTCCTGTGGGATTTTTGGATCGGGTAGAGGTGGCCTTTCCCTTTCTGAAAGTAATGTTATAACAAGGGCTAATCGCATCACTTTTAGAAAAAGTTTTCGGCGTCCTCTTTCCACAGAAACATTCATCGACGAGAGGGGTGTGAATATAAGGACGGCGAAGCATCCTAAAGAAGAAAACAAAAATAGGCTCTCTTTTCGGGAGAGAGAGAGAGAGTAGGCCGGGCCAGTCGGGTTCCAAAAAACACACGAGATCATAATGGCACTAAAAGTTCTAGGGGTAGGGCTGAAACAAGTAATTCGGTAATGGCAGAGTAGCATTTTTTTCCCCCTCTCTCTCTCTTTGGTCACTGCTATCTATCTATCTATCTATCTCGTATGGTAATGGGTTTGTTTGCCAGCCCGTGATTAGAGCAGGAATCCATCGGTCACAACACTGGCAAGTCTATAATAACGTCGTCGCTTCTTCCTCACCCGCTGGTGACTGAGGAGATTCCGGAAGGGAGGGAAATAAAAAACAAAGACCTATCGAATATATTCATGTTTATGACTATGGTCACATACATCGCACCCGCATTCGCAGTCAGCAAGAAGCACACTTTCCTCTCTCCCCTACTACTAAACCGCAAATGAACATTCCGTCGAGAAATTTCTGAAGAAGTGGCGCATGTACACCTAACGTAAACATAATTGGTTTCAGGTGTGCATGTTATGCTTTCGGCAAGTGCTGCCGTCTGTCTTACAGATTAGGAAGCGAAACATCGGCTGGCTATTACGTAGCCAGCCGATGTTTCGCCTTGTACGTATTAACCTATTCGCACCACAATCGGAATATTCCAGAAAATTTCTGACGATGGAAACTGGAAAGTATTTAAAAATTAGCGACGATACCAGAAAATGAAAGAGACAGGAAAGACTCGATCTTGCCCGTCTACACTCTATAAATAGCGCATCTATATTTGTGAAAGGAGCGTCTCATAGGCGGAGATAGACTTGGAAGTCTCCCTGAGGGACCATGGCCATTATTGCTGGGGGGGGGGGGGGAAGGGCAAGATGATGATGATGATTTCAATTCATATATGTAGATATACATTAGATCAGTCGACTCCACGTTTGACGTTGCCCCCCCCCCCTGCGCCCCGTCCCCCGTATTCGCGTCTGTATACATATATGCTCAGTCGCTTTGATCGTAGGGTAATAAATATATAATATAGCCTATTAAGCGGGACTTTTGCTTTTCTTTTTCTCCTACGCACATCCTGGACCGCAGGGTAACAGACTTCACAATGCAAAATACAAGAGACGCGACTGAGGTCTCTTCGATGCGTTGCCGACGGCGGGTCGTCCCAAGTTTAACGTTCATCTAGTGCGCGTTGGCGCGTTGTTTGGCTCGCGATGAAGTATTTCGTGGCGTGTCCAGGCACATTGATGGATAATTTCAACGAAACATTTAAGGACAACACACACATATCGCGTGGATGTACACGCAACTGATTCACCGCCACGACCCATTGGCGAAACGAATTTTTTGATGCTATTTTTCCCGCCAATTTCAGTCACATGAGGAACTGGTTGAAGGAGGAAAGGAGTTAATTTGAGAGAAGGATATCTGTCTCTCTCTGTCTATCTATAGCGTGTCCCATACGAACGTGTTAATGCGATAAAGTAGCGCATCATCCTTGGTACGACTCACTGCACCTTAAAGAATCGCGACAAACACCAGTTGCAATGATTATCGCAATTCATGTGGTATAAAAAATTTTGTTCCCAGTACAACCATCCGGTGAATTCGAACTATAGCTAAGTGCCGTAGCCACAAATTACCGGCGAACCTTTGATCCTAGAGGCGTAATTCCAATTAGAAAGAAAAAAGAAAGTATTCAAATAACGTGTGGACCTCAGATGCGTTATTCATATTGCAAGGGGTTGTATACTTATTAAAATTAAGAAACTAACTTTTTATTTTGCCACCCTGTCCTCAAAAAACCCAATTAGGAAATTGTTGTCCAGTCTTGCCTGAGAACAACAAAAAACAAATCCCACGTTTTTAAGTGCAATATTTGCAGAGATATTTGATTTCAAATATCGGAGAAAAGTTGGGGAAGAACAGCATAAACTAACGGAAATTTTCTTCTTTCCCTCGTTTATGCTGCTTTTTACTAACTTTCTTCGATTTTTTTGAATCTAAATATCTCGCCGAATATTGCACTTAAAAACGTGGGATTTTTCTTGTTGGTTTCAGAAGAGACGGGGCCAAAAAAACTTTCTAATTGGATTTTTTAGCACAGGGTGGCCAAATAAAAAATTAGTTTTTAGTATACAACCCCTTGCAATATGTGTGTGAATGACGTATCTGAGGTACACACGTTATTTGGGTACTTTTATTAATTGGAAGTATTCCAACGGTTTTCGCCTTTAAAATGCACTAAGTGGGGCTTGCCTTATGAACCCTGTATAAAGTGGGATAAAAAAAAGGGAAGGGGCCTAAGGGGAGAAACTTGCAGGCACAGTCCCCTCAAGGGCGGGCGACAAAGTGAGCTACCATATGAGTGACCCTATCAGATCCTTGACATTTTGCTTATCCTGACCGTATAAGTGACCAAGTGAGTGACCCTATGAATGATCAAGTAAACTGGAAAGTTACCCCCTGATATTTAATCTGCCCTGAGCGATGGTGTGAATGACCGTATGAGTGCATAGCCACCTCGTTGGGCATTTTGTCTGTTGTGGCGTTGTATTTGTATTTGTATTTGAGTGAACATATGAATGAAGGTATGAGTGATCGCATAAGTGATCAAGTAAGTTTGACATTTACCTACTGGCATTCCACCTGTCCAGACCTTGTGAGTGCGCGTAAGAATGACTGCAGGAATAACAAAGTGAGTGGCCAAGTAAGTGGTCGTATGAGTCATCAAGTGAGTGACCGCATGAGTGAGAAAGTGAGCGACTACGTAAGTTGGACATTCAGCCCCGGATATTTCATTTCACAACCGACATTTCGCCCCTTGTGTTGGTGAGTACGCGGAAAAAATTTGCGCAAAGCATATAATGTCCATTGCTGCCACAAATGCATTGGCGTACGTAGGAGGCGGGGGGGGGGGGGGTACCTTGTGGGATTTTAATGTTTATCTTCTCGGCTATTTTCTTCTCTGCTATACTCCAGCTTATGTTGAAAAATTTCGCAATAACGTGAATTTGGAAACAATTATTTTATGCTTCACTGCATATTCCAAATTCTTAGCGCCCATTAAAGTACTGCAGAACCACCTGTGGGGGGGGGGGGGGTGATCACTCACCCACACATTTGGTCAATTATTTGGTCACTCATACAGTCACTCACTTGGTCAATCACATAGTCATTCACTCAACCATATATTCGCTCACACACACACATACTCAAACGATCGCTCAACTTGGTCACTCACTCAGTTAATCGTATAGTTACTCACTTGGACACTCATTCAGTTACTCGCTTGGTCATTCATACGCTCACTCTATCACTGACTTGGTCGCTCGTATTATCATTCACTTGGTCCCTCATGCGGTTAATCACTTGGCCACTCATATGGTCAATCACTCAATTATTCACATGGACACTCATACGGGTCACACATACAGTCAGCATACTCACTCATACAGTCAACTGCACACACACACACGGATACGGTCACTCATGTTGTCAGTCATTTTGTCACTCACTTGGTCATTTGTACGATCACCGTACGAAATTTCCGTATCCCCATAAGTTCACTATAGAAGGCTTTGCTGCGAGATGCGGAGGGCCCATGCCAGCAGGTCCCAAATATGAATTCTTCAATTTATGACGACATTATGAATCTTAAAATGCCGCTTGAAGTTGTATATCCTGAGGGATCATCGAAAGCTTCGTCCCAGAGAATCAGAGATTGGTGGTGATGACAACAAGTGTATGTTTCGTATGCTAAAATGGCTTTCTTTTTTTTTCTTTCAAACCGAGCACAACTTGGGTCTATCGCCATCTATGGGCAATTTACTATCTAGTGAGTTGTGCCGGAAGTGAAAAAAACTGCCCCAGATGAGGATCGAACTCACGACCTTCAGACCACTCGATGAGTAGATTATGAGACTGACGCGCTGCCTACTGCGCTGCTGACGCATGGCTGTGAGTAGTGGTGCAGGGCTGTCTTAAAAGCAACGGGGGCCCAGCGGCAGTGCCCCGGTTACCCCCAGCCTAGTTACGGCCCTGCCCCAAACCTACAGCAGGGCTCAGGGCCGTCTTAAGAGCATCATGGGCCCCCGGGCCAAGTAATTTTTTTGAGGCCCTAACTACCAGACAAATTTTCGAAAATTTCAACCGATTCTAATTTCTCCGAGGCCCCTCTTCCCTTGAGACCCCCGGGCCGTGCCCGGATGGGCCCATGCTTAATACGGCACTGCCTAGGCAAGGACCTTTGACGGGTTCCTCTATAGTAAATTTATAGCGTAAATGAATTTATGAATGAATGAATGTAATGAATTTTTATTTTAATTTGAAAAATAATTTGAATTTTTTGTTTTCCCGTACTAATTTTTACTAGCATTTACCAGAATAAGTTGATTTGATTTGAAAAAAAAAATCATGCTGGGCCCTGTCAGCTTCACCCTTGGGGGGGGGGGGGGGCATGCATAGCACACCGGCTCCCGTTGCCACTGCTGACGATGAAACGATCGGAAAACCATAAATGAATGGGGAAAAAAAAACTTTGGATATGAAAAAAACAAAAAAAAACAGCCAGCATTCCAATTTATTTGATATATCACTCGATAGATGGCACCACTACATATTCTTTAATGCTATTTTTTTTTAAATATAGGATATTACAACGGAACTTGCGCTTAATTCCAAGTTCGGGGGGATATATCCGAAATTCGAATGATCCAATTCACGAAAATAGGATAACAAAACTTTCACAAACAGTCAAAAACTCCTAATAATTAACTAAAATGTATTGCATATGCTGTCCCTTACCATTAGAGTGACCATACGTCCCGTATTTCCCGGGACAGTCCCGGTATTGTCTGTTTTTTTGGCTGTCCCGACTTTTTAGCAAAAGTGTCCCGGTTTTTCCCGTATTTTGCACGAAGCCTACTTGAATTTTTATCCTTTATTGAAGTCAATGATTGAAATTATTTTCAACTTATAAATTATATGATAACTACAACTATAAATGAGTATATGAATCTCCCACATTTGTCTTGGTGAAAATTTTTTTTCGTGGAATTCATTTTTTAATCCACTGCAATTAGCAGTAATGCTGCATTTCCCGCCATTGTGATGTCTCCGTTATTTCAACAATATTTGGCGACTTTGTTCGGTTTTGGCGTCATTTTTGGCGATAATTGGTAATGTCCCGTATTTCTCTCGAGGAAATATGGTCAGCCTACTTACCATGTTCGTTGTTGACACTATGTTTGTATGAAGTGCAAACGATCGCGAAAACTTTTTCATTTGTAATATTTTCATTGTTTTTCCTTTCGGGTGCTCTCAAATATTGCACAAAATCTCCCTGTTGATTTATGGAATGAAAAATGCAATTTTCGAGCTTCAACAGCCTCAGTTTTTCCCTAATATGTCCTCAGCTTCTGCAAATGTTGGAATTTTAGTAGCATGGGCAGAGAAACGGGGGGTCAAAAGTGTAGCCTACTGATCTATTGTATATGCGTGTATGAATTGGTATCATCATCATCATCATGCCCCTCCCCCTAATGACTTTCACATCTATTAGGTGGTAATGAAGTACGAAAAAACTCCATCTGCCGGTAGAATGACAAAAGCCAGTGCATGTAGGGGGACCGCTGTGAGGTCGTGTGGGCATCGTGCTGGAATCTCGTCCTGAGAATCCAGGTTCTAACGGCGCAGTGGTGGTCGGCTAAAGTTGGTTTTCTACGGTTTCCCAGCTTTGAGTCTCTCCGCAGAGAGCAGCCAGACCTACAACCAGTGCCGTCTTAAGGCATGGGCCCACCCGGGCACGGCCCGGGGGAATCAAGCGAAGAGGGGACTCACAAAAATGAGATCTGGTTGAAATTTTCGAGAGTTTGCTTGGTAGGACCTCAGAAAAATCAATTGACCCGGGGACCCATGATACTCTTAAGACGGCCCTGCCTACAACACGATACTCTGACATAAGATTAAAAATTGAACCATTTCCATCTTTACTTCGGAAAATGGACGACAGATGGCAGCATGAACACGAAACAAGCTCAACGTAAATACGTTAGGGCCCCATATACACACTCAGAACACACATTCTGGCATGTACCGATTCGTTAGAAATTCCTTAGAGGAATGTGTACGAGGTGCATGTACGGTTAAGCAGAAGTAGTACGTAATGTATGTGGGGGGGGGGCGGCTGATAACTAAAGCATTGCTCCTCACAGACACAACAACAAAAAAAGTTCCGATTTCATTGATTGTAATTTCTTAATATTTTCACGCTATATTTCAGAAAAGATCGGCAAATCACAAAATAAAAAGAAAAGATGATTGAAAAGTTGGCCAGGAATTCAGAGAAAATAGACATTTTGCAAAAGACGTCTCTGAATCGAACTTCGAATTATCCAAAACAACATGTGACGAAAAAAAGATCTAATTAAACAGATAATTTTAACACTAAACGGATAGGAAACTCAAGGGGAATTCCTAAAATTCGAATGTGCCAAGTGTGTTCATCTCTTCTTTTTTACAACTTGCAATTGTGCAACGTGTTTGTATTTACGCTCGTGTGCAAAATTAAGAGAATTTGCACATTGTTATGTCTATCTTCACAAAAAGTACTGAGAACCAAAGGTACTAATAATGCCGTTGAAGACGTATGCAGATATTCAGTGTCGAATACGTAAGCGTACACGTGCGTGTGGGCGGAGCTGTGACCACGGAGGGGATGATAAGGGCACGAGGCGTTTTCCACGCTTCGTGCGCTCGTACTCCTCATTACATTCGCCGTACTTCTCGCAAGAGTTTGGCAAACTTTATAAGCGATCACAGGTAAATTGAGTACCCGCAAACGTATGGGTGACGGAATGAGATGGAGAATCGTCGGTAGATTGGAGGCAGGGCAATCACAAGTGCAGGTGGCTACAGAGCTCGATGTTACGCCGAGTGTCGTCTACAATTTGTGGGAAAACTAAACCCTATAGTTTCAGGACACTGGATCTATATAGAGAGGATCTGGACAAGGTCGTCGAAGAGCCACGACGACCAATGAGGATCGTTATTTGGCAATTTCAGCGCGGCGCCACAGGACTCATGTGAGCTGAATGTCGCCACTGGAACTCGAGTTTCATGGTTAACTGTTACCCGAAGGCCTCATGAAAGAGGGCTTTATGCCAGAAGAACCGCCCGCTAACTGCAGCACACACGAGAGCACATTTAGCATGGTGCGGACCAGGGCCGCAACTAGATGCTTGGTTACCCGGGGCAAGGACGCACTTTGACGCCCCCTTGTAATGTTGAAGGAGATGTTTCCGAATGAAATTTGTAGCCCCTCGTGTCTAGTGCCCGGGGCACGAGAAACGCCGGCTCTTCCCCCCCCCCCCCCAGTTACGGCCCTGATGCGGATAACATCAGCCTTGGACCAGACTTCAGAGGAGCACCGTGCTCTTCAAAGATGAGTCGAGATTCAGTCTGGACACTGCTTCTCGACGTACCCTCATCTGGAGAGAGCCTGGTGTCCGATACCATCCCTCCCACATCAGGGAGATGGACCACTATGGTGGTGGAGGTGTCATGGTCTGGGCAGGCATCATGTTGGACGGCCGCACACCCCTCCATGTGTTTGGCAGAGGGTCCCTGACTGCTAGGAGGTATAGAGAGGAGATCTTAGAGCCCTATGTTCGACTTTTCAAGGGCGCAGTTAGTCCTCGGTTCCTGTTCATGGACGACAACGCTCCTCCATATCTGGCTCACCTGGTCAATGTTTATCTGGAAAGTGAGGATATTCGGCGTATGGATTGGCCAGCCAGATCTGCTGACCTAAACCCTATAGAACATGTCTGGGACGCTCTTGGGAGGGCAATTGCATCTCGCCACCCCCCCCCCCCTCCGAGAACCATCCCGGAACTGAAAACTGTGTTGCTGCAGGAATGGGACCGATTGCCTCGGGGACCCCTCAACTGCCTTGTATTCAGTATGCCGTCACGCTGTGCGGCCTGGCTGACTCTGAGAGGGGAACCATACCCCATATTAGACTCATTTTCTGTTCGATCTCGCAAAGTGGATTTTGGACGTTCTTGCAATGATGAGCTTTAACTGACAATCACGAGTGCGTACTATGACTTTTGTATGGCACATCTCTTTCTCTATTCTAACTGTGTACTCGTACCAAATTTCATTAAAATCTGTCCACTGGTTTTTCAGAAATTCGACATAATGTGCTAATTCTCTTAATTTTGCACACGAGTTGTATACTTGATAATTTAATTTTTTTTTCTCTCGATAGTAACGTTGATAAAAAAGATCCCATCAATCATTGGTGCATGTTATTTATTCATTATCTACGTAATGTAAGTAAGTTTTCTGTTGCGATTCAGGAACCGGAACCACGGCAACCAACTTTTTTTCTCTCTCTTCTCTTTTTAGTTTACTTGGCGAATAAACACAGCCTTAAATATTTATCGAACACACTCTGTGAGATCGATGGTTGTTTGGGTGCCACACGTATTGGCACGCGATAACCCAAACCGCAGACAATATATGCAGGGCCGCAGCCAGAAATTTCTCTCGGATGGTAAAACTAATACTTCGGGAGGGTGGGGAACCTACCTATGGTATTCCATGTATATATAGTGTATCAGTCACTGGGCCTAGTTCGGTTCAAAAGTCGGTCATTTTCTCCCATTTCAGAGGGGGGGCCGGACTCCAGTTTCCCTCCCCCCCCCCCCATTCGCTACTGCCTTGAATATATGTACTTGTACAGCCAACTCGCGAGATACTTCTTAAACATTAATTTTTGTAGCAAAAACTTTTGATTCACGTTCCAAAGATGTTGGCGCCGTTTTACAATCCCCCTCCCCACTTGATTTTTTAAACTTTAGGTGCAACAATGTTGGTAAAAAAATATTTTACTATATTAAACGCGATCTCGAATTTGAACAGCAAAACTGAAAAGTTTACAAGATGGAAATTTGCGAGTTGGAAAAGTAAAGGGCACTTTTGCAAAATTGTATAGTGCGTCTCAAAAGTATTGGGAATGCATATTTTTTCAAATAACATACGAACGAAAGCAACATCCACAAAAGTTTTGGCAAACGCGACTATAGAACTAATTAACATAAACCTCTGCAATAATTTGACACGAATAAACAAAATTCCAATTTGAGTTATGAAAAATGTTGTCTCAAAAATATAGAGAAGTAGGAGGATATTTAGAAGGAGTTGTGCCAACACCTTCTAAAGCACATCTAGCTATAGATGGCGTTGGTTGTGCTCGGTTTGAAAGAAAGAAAAGAGTATCTAAAAGTAAGCAATTCGTCCCAGAAAGCGGTAACATTGTACGTTGCAAAATGCGTTCGTTCCCAAGAGAAATGCCTATTCAAGAAAATTTAAACGCACTATTAAATGTAAATCAACACAAAAGTCGATGAAAATTCAGTACTAAAGGCAATTTTGAACTAAAGAGAGAAACAATTTTTTCCCGAAACTGATGAATATTTTAGAATTGATGAAAGGAATTTTTCCAGACTTGATGATTATAGCAATAGACCAGAAGCAATGATTATAGAATTTACGGAAGAAATAATTCTAGATTATTTTGATGAAAATTTTCAGACTTTACAAAAGAATAACATGTCAGAATTGATGAAAATTCAGAATTAGTGCAAAAAATAATTTAAGAATTGGTGAAGGCCGGAAATAATTTACCGTAAGTGACGGGACCCCATAACGCACAGCCCCTAAAGGCGGCTCTGACTAAAGATATTACAGTTGAGATGCTGAAAAACATCACGGAGCGAAAATTTTTGCGATGAACACTGACACAGTCATCTCTCTTTCATGGCCGTCAAATTGTTTTTCGTTTCGATAGAATCACTATTTCTCAGTAAGAAAAGTCTTTGTGAATATAGCTAACTCACTTCTAATTATTTCCCAGGAAAAAAATTTGTAGAACACTCCATCCATTCACTTCAAGACGCCGTACCTCCAAGGTCTCCTTACAAGAAAGATGAACGTTGTGTGCGTGGCATTTTTTTACTACTAAATGAACAGTGAAAGCTATCACTTCTTACATACTGTAGTGTGTCGAAGTACTTTCCATACGCGATCAAACTTTATGCAAACTTGTTGAACTTCTTTGGGAAATTACCATTTAAAAGGGGTTTTTTTCGTTATACTTCTGAGACAGCGTTTTTATAATTTTTTTATATGAATAAAATTAGAATTTTCTTGTTCATCTTAAAATTGAAAGAAGTGTGGATTGAAGTGTATGTGTGTGTGTGTGTGCCAAAAACTTTTTTGTATGTTGCTCTCATTCTTACACTAATAACCCGAAGTTACGCAATAGGTAGGACCATTGACGTACGCAAAGGGGAGTTTTGGGGTTCTAACCCCCCTCAAACAGAGATTGTAGTGTTATTTTGCGGGAAAAAACATAACCCCCCCCCCCCCTGAGAAGAAGAAAAAAAAATTGAAACCCCCCCCCACTTTCGAGAAAATTCTGCGTACGCTTATGGATGGGACCGACGGTAACCGCGTAAGTCGGAGTACGATTTTGTACACAGAACACAAAGATACATATGAATATCAGTCAATTGGGAACAAAACTTAGCAAAGCAGGAGGAAAACACCTGCTTTTTTTCCCGTCTTACTATGGATGTACCAACTACTAAACCAGACACGCATCTTGTCCATATTCCTCTGTGGAACTTCTAACGAATTGGTACATGTTGGAATATGTGTGTACGTATAGTGAGAACTTCCCGTGAAGTTTGTTTCTGTGTAAGCTTGTATGTGTAGTGCTGCCATCTGCAATAAGTTTTTCTAAACTATGAGTTTTTTCCTCTACTCATAAGGATTGAAGTGTAACGAATGAATAATTGTGCCTTGTAGGCCAGTTGCTCTCTGCCCGAGACTTTTTAACGGGGAGATCAGATCGGCTCACATTCGCTCCTCGAAGTTGGGAACCGCAGGAAATCAACTTCAGCCGACCACCACTGCGGCGACGGTGGGGTTTGAACCCGGACCCTCGCGAAGCGAGTCCGTCACTATGACCACTCGACCACCACAGCGGCTGGATGTACCAACTATGGTTTACTAGGGCTTCATAAAATTCAACTCGTCTTGTAACTGCAATATAGCCCTATGGTTAAATTTCATAAATGTCAATTTTTCGCAAAAAATCGCGAAACTCGGATTGTTACTGCATTCTATTTAAAAATATACGCATTCTATATACTTTTGAGACGTCCTACATCCAGGGCCGTCTTAAGAGCATCATGGACCCCAAGGCCAAGTGATTTTTCTAAGACCCTACAAGTAAATTCTAGAGAATTTCAACCAAATCCAGTTTTTGTGAGGCCCTCTTATCCTGAGGTGCCCTGGTGGGCCCATGCGTTAAAACGGCACTGCCTATATCGCGAGATGCTCTTCTGATTGTTCCCCGTATAATCGAATACCTCGCTCAATCGGATATTGTGTGGTAGAACCATTGATATCCGTTTTAGCGGGGGGCGACTGAAATAGCCACATAGTAACTCCATCGCGGACACCAAGGAACAGTTTTGCGGGCTATTAGTCTAATAATAATCCTTTCAGGGATGAGAGACGTACATGGGTGGAGATACGGGGGTGTATGGAAGGAGGCGTATTTTCATATATATGAATGACATAATCATCATCATGCCCTTTCCCCCCCCCCCCCCAGACTTTCAAGTCTATCTCCGCCTATGACGACGCATCAAAAAAAAGAGGAGGGGTGGGATTGTCGTCCGCATCTGCCACAATTGTCCCGAAAAAACAGACAAGAATACACAATATTGTATCAATTGCATCATCTGCTGGTTATGAAGCTGAGACAAGGTTAACGAACATCGAGTCCACGTGCGACGGGATGATTCCGTTTCCGGGATGTTTCGCGCAACGATCGCAATAACGGCCAAAGATTTTTTTTTTGTTTTTCCATTCATAATTAAATCTCTGACTGCTGCTCCCGCTCCCGATTACTTTAGAACACGTTTTGTGATGAATGAGACCGAGTAATTATAATTCGGCCGTGAGTGATGATTGGATTTTACGCGGTCAAAGCGTCGTAGGCGCGAAACATAATCATATTCGGTAGGTAGCCTGCTGAATATCTTACGAAGAGATTAAATTGGATTTCTTTTGTTTGGGAGTCTCAGAAGAAGAATAAGAAGAGAAGACGCAAATAGTCCATCAACGCACTCTGCCGGGGCATCGGCGCGTTGTTCCGATCGATCTTTGTCGGTTGGCGCATGCCGCTCGTGATGTTGCTGCAGATGGACCAAAAAGACGAACAAAAACAACGTGTTTTTGTCACTCTAGGGAGCCACAAATTTTTCGACGCGTAGTAAGCAATATATTACTTAGAACTGTGAATAGAAGAAAAAAAACAACAACTCCTATATAACCGTAAGTTTCCGAAAATAAAAGGTAAGGCTAATATCATTCTATCGCACGTTAAAACAATATCTTTTGCCTCCCGAACTTCACGTCTCACCACTGAAATCTGCTATAAATAACATAATACATGCCAACAAAAAAAATTCTTATCTCTTCATGAATACGTTGTGTTTCGAACACCACGATCCGACTGAAACCCAGATTTTCGCCATTGAAAGAGTTTTCACGAAAGGTTTGTCGTCCCTCTCTGAAATTATCGTAGATTACTTTTACCGCGGTTCATATACGTGCTTCGCTGTAAAGCGTTTTCTAGAGTTCGGGGGACAATGAACTCAAGAGAGGAAAATGTTGCTGCTGTGAAAAGACTCGCGGTATGTGTCGGCGACTTTATAGAAAAACGATGCGCGTCTTCATTCACTCGAACAGCTTGAAATCATGACGGAAACAGCGACTTCTTTAACATAAATGTAAAATCATCATCTGATTGTTTTGATGACAAAACAGACACGATGTTCGGTATAAATTTGAACTCATCTGGGAATGACTATACAGTAAAATCTCGATAAGTCGTCACCTCACGTTATCGAAAAATTATGACGGCTTAAGCGGAGTGACGACTTGAGCGAAGTGCCGTTAGTTTCAATGATGTGCAATATTGCAAAAATCGTATAAATTTAAAGTAATAAGTAAAATTAAGTGGGCTCACGAGCTTGCTTAGCCTCTAATGTTTTGTAACTGTCTTTAAAAATCTTAAATAAAGGAAACTAAATGCGACATTTATTAAAGTATGAATTAAAATTACAATATATTAAGAAAATTTATAGATTTTTCAGAAGAAAAAAATTGAAATTTTTACCTTTTTAGAGCTCTTATTACTTAACTTATTGTGTTAAAGCCCGTGGTAGGGAAAAGCACACATTAGAAGACCTCAACTTTGGAAAAAAATGTCTGGTTTTCGACAAAGATAATTTGTTTAAATTGGGAGCCCTAAATTAATGGGGGGGGGGGGGGCCCATGCAGAAATCAGATCTAGCTTGAATAGTCCCTAATGTTTCAAAAACTAGTCGGAAAATGAACTTCCCCAGTGTAACATTCGTTACTTGAACTGTTCCGTTTTGATACATAAGGCATTTTTTTTCTTTTTATATACATTTATTATTATTTTTTAACCCTTATTTTCTTATATAAGGATTATTTTTGATAAGGCTTAAGTTAAATTTTGTCATATTTAAATATTACTTTTAAGCATATGGCAATGCTTTTAAACACAAGCTATTTTTTTAAAGGAATCCGCAGAAATTATCTGTTTCTCTCTCTTAAACTTTTTCATGGTGACGAGTTAACCGGAATCAGCGACGAGTAAACGAGGGTTTAATAACATTGCTGTCTATGAAAGCTGGACAGGCCTGAAGAAAAACGATGACTTAACGAGGTTTTACTGTATTTCTGAAAGGAAGGAATCAAAAGTTCGGGTCCACGAATGAACGAATTTTCGTGAATTCTACGTGGGGATTGATAGATGGTTTTTCGGACAAAATGTCCATCGGAAGTTGAAGTATTTACTCGATGTTTCATCAATTCTAGTGAGTGTTTGGCATCTCTCTCTCTCATCGAGACATTCTTTTTTTTTTGTTTCACTTTAAATTTTGGCGAAATAAAGAAGGGATCGTCTGTCTCTTGATGGGGGAGGGGGGGGGGGGGAGTTGGCGAAATATATCAAAAGTAAATACGCTTGCTGATGATAGTCTTGTTTTGCCCGAAACTCATGCATCGATGAACGGCCGCAAAAATCTGATGAGATGTTCACGTGTGCAATATATTTTATCGATTTTTTTCGAACACGTACAGGTATGATTCCAGACCTTGACATTAATTAATACGTCAGCGATTTTCGATGCTTAAAGTTCTTTTCTAAAATTGTCAGATTTCGAATCGGTGTAAATGAATATGACACAATCTACACCGGTTGTTTTTGTAGAATTTTGGTGAGGGGGGAAATTTGTGTGTGTGTGATGATATGTGTGTTCTAATATTTTCTGAACTACAGTGAAATCCCGATATAACGATACTCTGCGAATCAAGAAAAGATATCGCTGAAGAGAAATTATCGTTATGTCGATTATCGTTGTAGTGAGGTTTGACTGTATTTGTTCATGTTTCACCAGAATCCTATAGGGTGCGATGAAAATCTCGGCGCAAGAGAAGAGAAGAAGGCAGCAGTTGCTTGACTAGCCAGTAAAGATGGAAGATTGGCTCGTGGTCGCTCTCATCCTCATCGGGCTGAGCGTGCTCGTGTCCGCAGCCATGGTCGTCGTTTGCAAGACTTTCGGTGGTTGGTCATACCTTTTCGCCTTGGCCACGGGCAACAAAGATGAGAGAGCTAATTTGTCTAAGCAGGAAGAATATGCCGGATATGCGGTCAGTATTAACTCGTTCCTCAGTTTCCATTGGCCGATCCAAACTTTATTTCAATTGGTATCATTCATCGGCTTCACTTTTTTTTCTATTTCAGTGTATGAGCTTCACACGTACATATGCATGCTTATAGCTTTTTCCCTAGCACAAGTAATTTCAAGTATCCAGGTAATAAATGTAGAAATCTCACTACATTCTGTACACAACTTACTCTTCTCTTTTATGCAACAAAAAAAGGCTCTCTTCTTATCTTAAGCAGGTGCAGGTTAGGGATAATACGGGGACAAAAATATTTCATGAAAAATCAGCTTCGAAAAATATGAGTACCCGTCATTTTCGATGTCCGGATCCAGAATAGTTCGAGCCAAGTCCTAGCCCTCAGGGACCGACTGTTGGCGTACAAGCTGAACATGAAACACGTGTAGGCTACTCCTTAGTACAAGGATGACGTCACTCTCCGCTACCATACGGAGGTTCTTTAACAACTGGCTGTTGCGAAGATATATTTTGGAAAGAGAGAAAATTCTGCTGCCCCTGCGTCCTGTCACTTTCCGGGTGAACGCCCTAGACCACTAGACTACAGAGGCACCGAATCTCTCAATCTTTCCTTGGAGCTCGTGTACACCTAAAGGGACCGTACATGGACGGCCGGACCAGACACAGGCCAAGCGACTTATACAAGGATGACGTCACTCTCCGTGACGTTCACCCGGAAAGTGAAAGGACGTGGGTTCGATTCCCCGCTGGGGCAGTTGAATTTTCTCTCTTTCCAAAATATATCTTCGCAACAGCCAGTTGTTAAAGAACCTTCGTACTCCTTAGTATTTCCAAGTATGAAAATAAAAATACAATCACGTGCACACCCTGATTGTATGTGACCATCAATGTGAAAACTAAGGATTTGATAAATATTGACCAAATACTGGGTAATATGCAAGGATATATACAGGGTGGTAACTATCGACAGCCCAATAATAATTACACACGTGATTCCTTATGTAAACTAATACAGAAAAGTATTTTTTCCCGTTTTGGGATCAGACGAATATTTAATGAGTTATAAAGTTTTGAGATTTTGTGACGCGTCATTTTTGTAACGGTCACAGTTAACAGTCGCCAAACAACCACGAAAGTAAAATTCTTCCTCAACAGAGGGTTGCAAGCTTTTTGAAATTGAAATGAAATATTCAATCCCGTCAGAAGCCAAGATCAGCTATTTTCTTACACGATTGGCGCTTTTTCCTCTTCGTGTATATGAAGCAAGAAAAAGTTGTTTCCCAACCTTTTTCCTCGTCCCGCATCCCCCAATGCGATTCAGGTTACCTTCCGCACCCCCCCGTGTGTAATGTGTTGTCTATTCAATACAAAATTCATATTTTTTTTTAACTAATTACACTAATTATTCTTAAATTAATTACTATGAAAATTCTAAACTTGAGGGATTATAAAATTAATTTATTACTAGAAAATACACGCACAGGTACATTATGTCAACAACAAAGAAAGATTAAAATTACATCGATTTTCGTAAATTGACTAATATGTTTATCAGTGACTAATTTGCTGTTGCCTTTATGTTGTAATTTCTTGAAACTGAGCTACTCGCTTGAAAAGAGCGACTCGCATATCATCGCTTACATCCAAGTGATTTCTGGTTTTTGTTTTCAATTGTAATGGTGAATCTCCTAATTGCCCAGGAGAATTAAGATGTAGGATACTTATGGAACAGGAATGTGTCCCTAGAATGAGCTAAAACACCAAGGTGTCCGAACATTGGCTGACTTGGACCAGGACTCCATGTGACGCATCGATTCGTCGTTGTACGGCATACGCGACTATAACTTGTGACATCCAATGAACGAGGACGGACCGCCACCAACGGAACTTTGATTATCGAGTCCAGACGTGCCAAGGACGCTATAATATCGATTTAGATTTCGATTCATAGATCATGATTTATCATAATTATTCCGTTGATTTATACTCCTGTAATTGGACTTGTTATTCTGTTATACAAATTTATATAGATATATATATATACATATACATATTTAATAAAATTCCGGATGCACTCATCTTTCGGGAACGCTTTGATATCTCCTTGAGATGGGAAGCGGGGTATGTCCGGTCCTTCAATGTTCAATTGTAATAGTGAAGGAAATCTTGTTTCACAAAGGTAGGTGTTAGCAAATGGTACAAGCATTGGCAAATCTGTTTTTGCCAATGTTGAAATTTTTTTTTCATCTGGCACACCACGATTGTTCTAAATCGGAATTTTGAAATTGATGGAAATATTCCCGGGGCTGGACTACTGTCAGCCAGACTTTTATGGGGGTGTCACGCAAACATAATTCGGCTGCTAGCACCATTGTCAAATTCGATGATTTTACAATGTTTTTTCCTCGTTCCCACCTGAAATTTTCAACCGCCTAAATTTTGCTACCCGAGTCAATTGCCCCCATCCCTCTGTCTCCCCTATTTCTGCCTCCGATTATGTCTACTTTTTATGGTGGCTTATGCGCGCCGCTGGTGGTCGAGTGGTGATAGTGACGGCGCGAATGCGAGCCGATCTCCCCGTTAAAAATTCTCGCCGCAGAGAGCAACAGGCCTACAACGGCATAATTCAATTATTCGTTCATTACACTTCACTCACTATGAGTTGAAAAAAGTACTGATGGTTTAAAAAATTGATTGCAGATGGCAGCACTACACATAACAAGCGTTACACAGAAACAAACTTCAGAGAAGGTTCACTATACATACACATAAATATTCCAACATGTACCAATTCGTTAGAAGTTCCGCAGAGGAATATGGTCGAAGTGCATGTGTGGTTTAGTAGTGTTGGCTTATGCACGGGCATTTAATAGTTCACTTTGACGTGGCTCCTCAACTAGGTAGGGAGAAGGAGATTAAACGGGGTGAGTATCAAAGGGGATATTACACGAATATATATATATATACAGAGTAATTAGTTTTGCCTTTAGTAATAAAAAAAAATTGATTCTTCAAAACTAAACTAGAAAAAATATTTTTTTTAAACATTTTTATAGAAATTTGAGAGAAAATTTCAAAGTTGCGTACGTTCGGTGTGCGTTCGCTGAATTTGGCAGAAGTGGCGTCACGTCAATTTTTATGGCGTTACAACTCATTAATTATGCGTCAAAATCAAAAAACTGAAAACACTTCTTATATTACTTTTTCACAAGGAATCACGTGTGTATTGGACGGTCGTTAGTTACTACGTATGTGAGATATTTTCGATGTTTGAGTACGAAAATAGTGCACGCTGGTTTCCGATTCTGCAAGTGGAGCCGTTGATGACTGGTTAAATACCCGAATTTCAAGTGTTTCAACCAACCTGTAATGGCGCCGACTCGCAGAATCGGAAACCAGCGTGACCTATGTTCGTACCCTAAAAAAGATTTTAAGTAGGTGAAAATACCTCGTCAATGCCGTGGGATGATTGAAAAACCGTTCCAACGTTGTTCCGTGCATTTCAGTCAGGCATACTCATATTTACTAAAAAATGAAGAAAAAAAAACCCCTTAATTTTTTTAAATTAAATTAAATTAAATCGGGTCTTTTGTAATTTTATCTGTCGATTATCGTTTCAGGACGATTGGAACGGTTCACGTCCACCACTGATACAACCTCAGAGTTGCTTTTCGGCAAACCTCAAGTCTTCGGAGAAATGGAGCGACGCTCCATCTTCATCTTCTTCTGCGTCGGTTCCTGTTCCTGCCCTTCCTCCTCCATCGGCCAACAATAAGAGATTCTCGCTGGACCTCGCTCGTAGGACGAGTATCGATGCGAGCGAACTTGCCGATGTTCAGGGTGAGTAACAAGGTCCATGTAGTGTGGTGTCGACGAGAATCTCGAGGCGACTCACAAGATATTATCTAGTATTTATGTATTTCACATTTGTCGCTTCAGTATGGTTATTGTCACCGGGATAGCCAGTGGTGGTCCTACAAGGCATAACTTTGGGAGGTTCTAGAAAATGCAATGAATAAAAACAGAAATTTTTTTCCTTCAATCCACGTAACTGATTTCTATACTGTTTGGAGCTCAATTAAAACTTTCTTCTTCATGATATCTAAAAAGTTAAACAGGGGTACAACAAAAAACGGCGACTTGACCGCAGCAAAAAATTGCTACCGCAGGGAGTTCCCCACATCGAGGGGTTAGCGCACCAACCTCTCGATGAGTATAAAAAAAACAAGCCTGCCGTTCGGAATCGGCAATAAATTGTAGGTCCCGGTCTAATTAGCCCTCGTGTGCAGAAAATGACCGTGGTGCGACAAAAATGATCAAATGACCAAAAAGTTAAGTGATTTGTTGAAACTGCCCAAAAGCATATCTTAGCTAATGACTAGTTATTATTATTTTTATTATTATTATTATTAATTATAACTACCGCTTTCATTATAATTAGGGTGGTGACCATACGTCCCGTATTTCCCGGGACAGTCCCGGTATTTTCTGTATTTTTGGCCGTCCCGACATTTTCGCAAAAGTGTCCCGGTTTTTCCCGTATTTTACACGAAGCCTACTTGAATTTTTATTCTTTATTGAAGTCAAAGACTGAAATTATTTTTCAACTAATAAATTATATTATCATAATTACAACTATAAATGAGAATATTAATCTCCCACATTTGTCTTGGTGAACGTTTTTTTCCGTGAAATTCATTTTAATCCACTGCAATTTGCAGTAACGCTTCATTTCCCGCTATTGTGATTTTTCCGTAATTTTAACAATATTTGGCAACTTTGCTCGGTTTTGGCGTCATTTTTGGCGATGTCTCGTATTTTCCCGTATTTGGAATCTCAATATCCCGTATTTCTCTCGAGAAAATATGGTCAGCCTACTAATGACAGAATAAAGAAACGTTGTGTGAGTCAGTCCCCGTGAGGGCAGAGATGCATTTGCCTTTCCTAAACATCAACATTTCTTTTCATAGAGCCAGTTTCCCGTATATATTGCATTAACAAAGAAGAGGACGTCTTTCTCAACACATAAAAAAACATTGGTCCGCAAGAATCACGAAATCACAGCAGGTAAGCAGCTGAAGAGGAAAATTCAAACAAATCGAATGTGAGACAAGTGCACTTTCCATCGATTAAAAAATATTTGCCCGGGGCCTCTCAAATCGTATGGCCGCTCCGCCGGGGCATTGCGTTTATCTCTTGCTGAGATAATGCTCAAGTTTAATCGGTTCTACATCTGATTTCACTAAGCGCAGATAACCGGGATGTCAAGAAAAGGCAAGTATCTCTTCACACTGACGTGCCCTTTATAAATAAAATCTAACTTGAAAATTCTTATATTGTAAATTTCCATACGTATACGTGAACATGCATTCGTATTCTGTTCATTTAAACCGGTGATTCCCAGTGGGCGGAATGTTTCGGGGGAAGGGGGGGGTAGAAGCTACGGGTATAACATAGGATTCTATGGATTCGATTGAGTTTTGGGGGCGACGGCAGAAAGAAAATTCTGAAGAAGGGGAGACGGGACAAAACGGTTGGGAAACTATGATTTAAACTGCAATAACACAAAACCAGTTTAATTTCAACTTAATTCATTTCAAAATATTCCGAAAATAGGGTATGTGGCCTTCACCCTGCATATATGCACATTCTTATATATTTCCGTGTTTTTTTTTTGTAGTGGAATCAGGATCACCACTGATGTTATCAAACTCGATCAAGCTGCAGAGAGCCATGTCTTGCGACAGCGTCTGCTCCGACACTTCTGTAGTTCTAGAGGCCCTGGAATCGCCCGAATGGGCGGCGGAATTGAACCTGAGCCTCGAATATTCTAGGTAAAGAATCTCTCTCGCTCTTAAACGAGTAAAATTTTAAAAGTCGAGAAAATATTATTAAATAAAACTATATAGAGATATCGGTGTGTGATTTTCGGAGCTCGGTTGATTAGATTTCAGTATGAAATTTCCAGTCTTTGAATGTTCTTTCTTTGCCGTGTGTATTTGCAGCCAGCGTCAAGAACTCGTAGTAGAGCTAAACCAGGCAAAAGGTCTTCCACTTTACAATGCGGACAATTCGGGAAGTTACGTGAGGATCACGTTGCTTCCGAGTCAAGCGAACGAGTTCAAAACGAAGGTAAAATTGAAAACTAATAACGGTTTCATCTCGTAATTACTTTCTCTGTGATTTGAAAACAGAATTTGAACTATCGCGTGCGTTAATACAAACAGAGTCGAGGGACATAGAGGGAAGCTATTCATGAAAGCGAGCGATACTCTTATTAATTATTATTAACAAAAAAAAGTCCACAACAGGCGAATTGGCCAACGAGGTGGCTGAAATCTTACTACACCAGCGTGTAATCGTGCATTGTGAGAATAGCTCGTGTCACGTCGTTCCTTTTCCATCGGTACAAAAAAGTGAGAAAGATGCACAGTATTTAGCAGCTGTGGTTCCCAACTACGAGGCGTGGATGCGAGTCAATCTCCCCCTTTAAAAAGCCTCGTCATAAGAGCAACAGGCCTGCAACGGTACAAATCTTCAATCATTACACTTCACTCGTAGTTCAAAAAATAGATGGCAGATGGTAACACTATAACAAGCAATACACAGAAAACACTTCACGTTAGGTTCACAACACGTACACGCACATTGTAGCATGTATCAATTCGTTAGCAGTTCTTCAGGAAAATATAGACGAGGTGTATGTGGTTTAGTAGTAGTAGTAGTAGTAATTAGCAGTTGGGTAGAGCCAGCACCTCCTAGAGATAGAAGGCATCTGCACTGTTTGCCATAAACGTCATTCAGACTGCCTAGCAAGTTTGCCATATTTTGAAACACAGCATCCTATTTCGTGTCTTCTTATTTTGGCGTAGAATCTTCCTGATTGGCTCACAAATGCCGCACAGTGATCGGATGTGGGGCATAGAAATCGCCAATTCTGATTCCGATCATTTCTTTTCCTCACAACGATGATGCTGGCACGAGCAGGGAATTTTTTTCCGGCGGAGAGACAGACTGCGGAGGCCTTCTATCTCTAGGGGGTGCTGGTCGAGCGCAGAGTTCTGATGCACGTTCGGAAAGAAGAAAAGAAAAAACCTGTAGAGATTCGAAAGTCGTTGATTCCAATCAACACAAATTCAAACGCGCGACGTTTTTTCCTTACTGTTATTTCATGTAATGACAAAATTTCATCGAAATTTCATGATACGGAAGAGGAAAAAAAATACATCATAGAGGCACAGAAAAAAAAAAACAATTTCCCGCTCAAAACGCTTCTTTAAAACTCGATTTTTCGCAGAGAACCAGAAAAGAAGATTTGTGTTGCCAATTCTATCGGGGTCTTGGTTACGAATTACCGTCTCGTTGCGAAAAAATACTCTTAGAACATGTGCCATGAGAATATGCCAAAGTCAGATATAATAATCAGATATTATTAACTATTAGTGCAGGGGTCTTCAACACACTGCCCGATGTGGGCCAAATGTGGCCATCGGAGCAATTTTCTGTGGCCCGCTGACTATTTTTAAAAAAAAAAAATGCTAAAAAAATTGTTAAAGAGTGCTGGCCACTGAAAAGTTTGCAGGTGAAGAATTTCCTTTCATCCGTTCGTTGAGAAAACGAATGCTATAACCGTGGTTATAATCAGGATTTACATGGCAGCACTGAACATTCATGCACAAATACAAATACAAATACAAATACAACGCCACAACAGGCAAAGTGCCCAACGAGGTGGCTGATAAAAAGATGCCCATAAAAATATGGATGTCATATATTTAAAAAAAGAAAAACAGCAACCCAATTAAAAATGCAATTAACAACTAGATACGATACGCTCTCAGACTGTTTTAGGTTCCAGCGCAACTCAATCGGTAGCAACTTGCCCATGGCGATAGACCGGAGTTACGCTCGGTTTGAAAGAAAGAAAGAAAAAAATCTGGATTTTTTTACAGCAGGTTTTTTTTTTTAAATATTCCATCGAATATTTTATGTGTGTGTTGCGCGTTATCTCACGGTCATTTTTCGTGTGTATTTTTCCGTCAGCTTCACCGGGAGGTCAGTTCAGAGCCGAACTTCAACGAACGGTTCGTGTTCAGAGACATCCCGAAAGAGGATTTGTCGAAGCAGTCGTCGGTTCTACGTTGCTTCGTTTACGTGTCCGCCGATCAGTTGGTCGGAGAGAGCGAAGTCCGACTCAGTGACGTCGACTTCACTTCCCGCTATCGAGCTTGGCTTCCCATCGTCTCCCTGAAACAACAGCAGGTCTGTATAGCATTTTTCTTTAATGATTTTATTGACACGACATCGCTGAAAACAAACACGTGTGTCAGAACTACGATTATCATGTCACGTCGTCTATGGAAAATAATAATCTTTTCTATTACGTACAATACAATGAAGGAAGAAGAAACCAGAACCACACACAAATAAAAGACAAATCACGAGGAAAACTACGAATTTACTAACACTTTTCGACACACTATGGGTGTGGTATTCAGAGGGAAGATCTCCCGTATTCACTCGCATTTGCCGGCATGCCGTGAAACTCGAGGGATACCCGATTTTTTAATGTTGGGGGTCTGGTCCGTTTCGGCCATGCCGGAAAAGCGAGGTTTGATAAGGATCACAATAGGCATTTAGCCAATTCATTAGATTTCTAAGAAAAGATATACAAGAATTTTCCAGAATCTGTGATTCGAATTTCCCGGCATGCCGGCTAATGCGGGGGAATATAGTAACTAATTCACACGTACAAGCATTCATCTTCATTCTAATCATAGCGTGTAAGAACATTCATCTCTGCCTTCACGGGGAGAAATATTCTATCTGTTTCCATAGCTTAGTTCAGGCAACCCATTGTTCACGGGCACCAAGGTGCTCCCTCAATCACCCAGAGTGCTCGATGCTCGTGTCCGATTTAGTGTTCACGAGCACTTGATCAACGTTCCAATTAAACGACTCGTGCAAATTGCACTCGAAGAAGGAAGCCAATCCCGATTTCATGAAGTCGTATGCCAAACTTGCCGTAAGGGGTACCTTCTTTTGATGATGGGTACAGGCAGTGCTTGCGACTAAAAAAAGGTTGAAGACCTCTGGCTGAGTTGGTAGAGCACTCGTCCGGCAAACGGGAAACCGGCGTCCGTGTCCCCGACACCCAGGAGGCAGAGATGAATTTTCTTTCTTGTAATCATCATCTCCAAAAATATAACCAGTCTTTCGAGGAATCTTCTACAGTATAAACAGTGTCCTGTAAGTCCTAATTCGGCGTCTATATCATCAGCCACTCGTCGTAGAGGTATGGTTCGAATTTAAAAAATGCTCAAAATGTGTTCAGGAATCCCTCTGCACCAGTTTCGAGAGTGGAAATACAGTGTGTCATAAAATGATGAATCTAAATTTTCATACGGTCTCTCTATGTGCTCTAACTTCCAATAAGAAAGATGTCGCCCTGTTTTTCCTGAGGCCAAATAAAAAATTACATATTTATAAGTGAAATTTCGGCTGAGATATTTGAATTCTAAAATTAGAGAAAAAAGCTAGGAAAGAAAAACATAAATGAGGGTAAAAAGCGTTGTCCTTAAGTTTGTGCTGTTTTTCTTCCCAAATCTTTCTCACTGATTATTGAACTCAAATATCTCAGCGAATATTGCACTTAAAAGCCACGAAACCTTCTTTGTTGGCTTCGGGAGGGACAGGGTAACAATATCCTAATCGAAAATTAAAAGACCGGGAGACCGTATGAAAATTTAGATTTTCTACTTTATGACGCACTGTATTTTCACTCCCAAAACTGGTACAGAGCAATTTTTCAACACATTTTGAACATTTTTGGAGTTAGAACTACATCTCTACGACGAACGGTTAGGGGTCA
This sequence comes from Pholcus phalangioides, assembly GCF_987345545.1. NCBI lineage: Eukaryota > Metazoa > Arthropoda > Arachnida > Araneae > Pholcidae > Pholcus > Pholcus phalangioides. The sequence continues at coordinate 20,172,292 of NW_028301628.1, forward strand.
TTCAAGTATTACGTCAGCATCGGGGGGGGGTTTCGGATTTGCTGACTTTTGATGACAGGGGGGGAGGGTTTTGAAGGTTGCTTACGTCATCAACCACCCCTATTTGAAGATATGAAATTTTCTAAGCTGCTGACGAAATTTTGCTGACAGGGGTGGAGGGGGGGTTTCAGTGTTTTGCTGACTTTTCCTGACAAGGTTGGGGGGATCAAAAATGGCTGAAAATCAGCTCACGTAATAATGGAATGGCCCCTTACCCATCCACGCAAAAGATACATTACTTTGCTGGTTAGAACTGATCGGAGGCGCATTTATGGTTTAACCCCCTGTGCTGGCTATATATATATATATATATACGAATTTTCCCGCCCTTCCCATTCAAGTCTAATTTTCTTACTCTTTCTTCGCATTCGCCACCCAGCGCTATAACTCCTTCCACCCTTGCAAGTACACCCATGTCTCTATGTCGCTGTTTTGGTCACTTCCATACTCACACGCTCTCTAAGTCACTCTTTTCGTTTGCAGTCATTTACATGCTTGCATACTTTTTTCGTCACACACTGACATGGTTTCTTGCCTTATATAAGTTTCTTGTTTCTTACCATTTACAGGTTGAAACATACTCTAGGTCACTCTTTTGATCATTCACATGCTTGCACGCACTCCAAGTCACTGACTGACCAGGTCCCTCACTCTGTAGGTCACTTTCATTCATTGGCATGATTTCTCACGATCTAAGTCGCTCTCCGCTCACTCACTGACCTAGTCCCTTACTGTTTCAGCAAAGGCGGATTTATTTTTATGGTTATGCAAATTTTTCCGCAATTCCTCCATTCCACTAATTTTCTTGGCCACTCATTTCTAAAATTTTCCGCCCTGGGCTATAGCCCGCTAAAAAAGCCCCCCCCCCCAGCCCGTAAATACGTCACTGAAACTGATGCAGTCATAAATAAAATATCTCGTCATCCCCTCGTCTGAGAGAAATTTCACGCACACAGCCTCGAGGCGCTATCGATCCTCCGACCCAGATCGATGTAATTCATTTTTATGAATATTTCCCGCGAACTGAATAAATGTCCGGCTAAAATTGCGGTCATGAAGTGAAAACCAATATTGCTGGACCATAAACTATTCATATTAAATTCGAAGGCTCGAGTATGGCTTATGAGACTTCGATCAGTGACGGCATTACATACACTTTATTTAGACAAAACTTATATCAACTTTTTATGAATATAAAAGGAACTGGGGCCATTTATGTACATACAGTATGTAAAATTTTCTCTTCATAGTTATATTGATTATTCGGATTATTTCAATCGTGCATGTTACGGCGTCGAGTATACGTATTTCATCATTAGAAAGCGAATGATATAGAATGTCGTCGAAGAGTACAGTCGAATCCTGTTTTAACGAATACCGCTATAGCGAAAATCTCGTTTTAACGAACATTTTTCTGATCCCCCAGATAAGTTGACATAATAACAATGCAAAAACCTGGAATTCCTTTGTAACGAAATTTCGTTATAACGAAGTGATTTCTCTGGTTTCTTGGAGTTCGTTATAACGGGATTCGACTGTATTCATAATGTATTTTTTTTTCCCCTTATGACACACACAGAAGACGAAAGGAATGGGAGAGCTTCTGTTTTCTCTGAGTTATCTGCCGACCGCCGAGAGGATGACCGTAGTTCTCGTCAAAGCGAGGAACATCGTGTGGTCCGAAACGAAACCTTCTGCGGGTAAAAAATATATTCCACACTCTTCTCTTTCTCCTTCCCTTCTCATGCAAATTTTTTCTACTTTAGTTACCACCGGTCTGTCGCCATTAAGGCCTTTTACTTCAACTGTATCTCAAGTAGATGTCGGAATTAGTTATTGTGGATCTCTCCTAGCTGAGTATGTATGCCAGTGTATGTGACCACAGCGGAGCGGTGGTCGAGTGGTCATAGCGACGGACTCGCATCACGAGGACCCGGGTTCGCACCCCACTGTTGCCCCAGCGGTGATCGGCTGAAGTTTTTTTATTTTGTGGTTCCCAACTTCGATGCGGGAATGCGAGCTGACCTCCCCCGTTAAAAAGTCTCTCCACAGAGAGCAACAGACCTACAACGATACAAATATTCAATGACTAGACTTCACTCAAAAATTGATATGGCAGTACAGAAAATTCACGCAAAAAAACCATATACGCACTCATACTGTTAAGTACACACACTTACACTTCCGGTCCAACCCAATCGGTAGTAAATTGCCCATGGCGATAAACAGGAGTTGTGCTCCGTTTGAAAGAAAGAAAGTGTAGTGTATGTTATATGTGCATAGATGCTACCACCTGCACATGTATTCAAATACTATGGGTATTCAGGTGCTGCCATATCTATTAAGATTAAAAGTAAAAACTTTTTCTTTTTAATAGTTACTTAAAAATATCCGAATACACACAAACTCACTCACATCTGAATTTAAAGGAATTATCAATTTTGTAAGCATATATATAAATCTGTACGTCAAGTGATTTTGCATGAGCAGAAATATCCTCGGCGAGCGCATGTGTATCAGAAAGAAACTGGAAAGAAACTCTTAGAAAGAAACTGGTTGTAAGATCTGTTTATTGGTTGTGAGGACAATTCTGTGGCGTTTGGTCAGAACATGATATCTCCAAAAAATGTCTTTTTGATGTAGTAGTAGGTCTTGCTAATTATAACTAATTAGAAGTGAGATAAATGTACAAATACGTGCGTACGGCTAAACAACATTCTGACGTATGATATTTTCATTTGTATTTATGTGTATGATTCATTTCTGATTTTTAAATGACAATGAAAATACTATATCTCAAAAATGTGATTTTGGAGTTATCATGTTCTGACCAAACACCACAGAATTTTTTCGAAGGGAAATTAGGGCTTGTGCATATTTGCCTCGAAGTTGGAATACAAACTTCAGTCAGCCCCCTACTCAGTGCCGTCTTAACGCATGGGCCCACCCGGGCACGGCCCGGGGGCCTCAAGGGAAGAGGGGCCTTGCAAAAATGAGATCCGGTTGAAATTTTCTAGGATTTACCGGGTAGGGCCTCCAAAAAACCACTTGGCCCGGGGGCCCATGATACTCTTAAGACGGCCCTGCCCCTACTGTGCCAGTAGCGGCGTTTAAACGCGGGTTCCAGCGACGCGAAGTTACAAAATGATACCCATGATACCCAGTGTTTTTACATTTTATAAAAGTCAACTGATGCGCGAAATGGCAGACCTCTCGTAGCTTCAGCCAAGTCATTCAGCAGAAATCCAAAATACAAGAGCATTTACGATTAATTCGTGAATTTCCGGTCAATTCATGATGCACTTAAAAATCAATGGCTTGTTCGAGCAATTGCCAAAGTTATAAGTTTCAGCCTTTCGCATGTGATGGTCAAAAGAAAAGAAAAAAAATTGTGCATCAAGAAAGCTCATTTACAAAACTCGGAGTGCTGTTATGCAAGTAGATATGCAAATGATTACAGATAGCGCAACACGTGATTAGTTCAACTGGTGTACCACCAGAGGGCGTAAAAGAGCTTTCTCGTTGCTCTATTAAAAACTCGGAGTCTTCTCTTCTGTACTTTACCTGTTGTGGAGGTTAATGGTGAATCCCTTGAAATGCCTTTACGAGAAATCGAAGTGAATTCGGCCAATTAATGCAGTTCAAAGAAGCGGGTAATTGGAATGAGAGAAGCTGAACGGTTGGGTTCGTGAGTTAGGTTGGTCGTTCTCCGAAAAAACTTTTCGAGTGTTTACAGAAAAAACTGGAATGAAAATTCTTTCTTGTTGTATTCGCAGATCTTTTTGTGAAGGTCTACCTACTTCAAAAGGGCAAGAAGATCAGCAAGAAGAAAACGTCGGTGAAAAGAGGAGACCGTAATCCGACTTTCAACGAAGCCATGATTTTCTCTGTTCCTGCGTCAGCGCTTCAGGTACGTAATAACTACTGTTTGATTCGTGAATAAAATTACGCTAATTAATGCCCTTTCGACTGTTAGAAGAGAAAAACTCCCCCTGTTATGCAGCTGCTTACAATTGAGACTGACGGATGTGTTTTTCAAAACAAAGTAACCAAAAAAATAGTCTTCCCCCCGAGAGAACTACTTCTTCATTCCTTGTTTACAAGAAGCCTTCAGATGCGGATTTATGGTTTTGTCACCTGTGGGCTACGCGAGTTTCGCCGCCCTTCTCTCATTCTAGTCAAATTTTCTTGGCCACTCCCATCTCGAGTTCGCCGCCCTGTGCTATAACCTCGCTTGCCCTCTTGCACTGCCCCCAACAGTGCCGTCTTAAGACATGGACCCACCCGGGCACGGCACGGGAACCTCAAGAGAAAAGGAGCCTCACAAAAATGAGATCTGGTTGAAAATTTCGAGAATTTGGGAATTTGGCTTTTAAGGCCTCAAAAAAATCACTTTTCCCTGGGGACCCCATGATGCTCTTAAGGCGCACCCCCCAATACCTCCATGATAGTTAACGTAGTATCTAGGACTGCTATTATCCCACCCCTGTAAATACGCCTGTGTTTCCAAGTCACTCACACGCTTGCGTACTCGTTTAGCCACCTCCTTGCTCACACACTCTCTAGATCACTCTTTTTGTCGCTCATTGATCTGATTGCTCACTTTCTAGGTGATTCTTGATTAAAACACATTCTTGCCCACGTTCTAGGTCACTTTTTTAAAAATCCCCATGCTTGAACACGCTATAGGTCCCTCTTTTGTTCACTTACATGTTTGCAAACTCTCTAGGTCACTCGTTTGGTCACTCACTCACCTAGTTCTCTGTTCAGAGGCGGATTTATGGTGAGCTGTACATATTTCGCTACCCCCTTCCCATCCTGCTAATTTTCTTGGCCAATCACTCCTCAAATTTGCCGCTTCCGAACTTGCTGCCCTGGAATACAGCCCGCTAAACCATCCGTGAATACGCCACTGTGCGGCGCTGGAAACACCCCGAAAAGATCGGATTCCGCTAATGTGCTCGGTGGTAGACCGCAATAAAAACATTGCGAATTTGAATTCAGAGGTTCATTCCTTAGAAGAGTGGTTAAAAATGCCAGTTAGTTGAAACGTTTCCACTATTACGTTTTTTTTTCATTTTACGCAGAACATCCAGCTGCGACTGACGTTGGCCGAGTACGAGGCGGAGGGCAAGAAAGCACCAGCCGTCGGACACGTCTTCGTCGGGTCCCAATGCTCGGGCAAAGAACTGTCTCACTGGAACCAGATGATCTCTTCGCCGAGGAAACCCATCGCCATGTGGCACTCTCTGAGGAAACGTTGAAGGAACAAATATTTTTACCGCAAAGCATTCATTATAAATGTGCACGATTTATTGCCGTCAAAAGTATTGCGCACACTCAACTGTTTTAAAAATCAAAAAAAAAAAAACCAAAGAGGGGAAAAAATAAATTACTACGATAATTATAATGATTATATATAATATTTCTCATATCAATGTTATCGAATCGCGTTCTTATATTCGAGGTGCTTCGAGGGGAAAAAATACAATTATTTTACTACTCCAAAAATAGTTTCATATTAATAATACAGTACGAGGCTTTTCGCGTAGGGACGTCATAATTATCATCAGCATCACTTTGAGGGACAAGCGCAGGATGATCCTCAGAGAAGTCAATGTTAAAATTACCGATTTTACTGTAGAAATTCGGAAATTTGGTACTAAAGTTTTCCACCACATCAATAACTTTGAAAATTATAACTTGAATCATTGATTCTCAAAATATTCAGTTCATTTAGAGATTCGAAACCTGGAAAACTAAGTATTAAATAATTAGCTGGACCTATTTTTGAGTTGGATATCCATGCGATAACATTAATTTCAACTTTTTATTTATATCTTCTGAAGCATGAAAATGAAAATTAATGTTTCCGTATTGTCTTTTTAACCTTATCCCAACATAACTGTACCGTACGTTAGAAAAAGCAAGGGGAAAGGAAAAAAATATATATGTATAAAGAAAAAGTATAATGGATAAAGTATAACAAATAAGGGATATCTGTAGATGAGGTAAAAAAAAATAAGGTATAGATAAGTGGTTTTTTTCGAGTCTCTTTTCACCCTCACCCTATACGTGTTGGCTTCTCTTTCGCCCTTACGTGTATATATAGTAGGAAGATACATTATTTGCGGGTAAAAAAAACACTATGAGGAGAAAAGAAAAAACGGCGACGAAAAAAATTTTTTATAGGGTTGCAATAAAGCTTCGTGATGGCGAAGAGAGAGGAAAGAAAACAAGGGAGCTTGTTTGATTTTATTCTACTTTTGATGTTTGGACGCAATATTACATCCTTGATAGTAAAGCGGTTAATTGAAGCCTTTTTTTTTTTTTTGAGACAAAAACAGGCGGATGACTTGAGAAAAAAATATTTACATTTTGCACCCATGAAAAAGACATAAAAATATATTTGATTTCTACATTTTTTTAAAGTAGATTTGTTTCTTCCATGAGCCGCCGAGGAAGTCGCCATGTTTGGCCAATTTTGATGCGGTTTTGTATGTCCCTCAAACCCTTCATTGAAAAAGGGAAATATCACGTGACCCAAAAAGCCTCATTATCATTTTTGCATGTTATACTTAAGATTCGTTATGATTAACCGTTAATAGATCAAATTCAGAGATTCAAATGAATTTTGATTACTCTTCTCGTAAAAGAAAAATTTCCCTGCACATTTTCTGGATTCGCCTATGTCCATAGAAACTTCATTAAAAATAAAAACAGAACAATCAATTTTTCCCTCGCGAGAATGAGAGATTTTAGAAAACTTTACGGCCCCACGTGCTGAACTTGATGAAATTTCTGTTTTCTAAATTAGTTTTGTGACCTCACATATTCGGGGGAGGGGAAATAACTTCTTTCACAAGAGAATTTTATTTTATTATCAATGAATCGTTCCTAATGACCGTTAAAGGGAATATACAGTGGTGAGTTAATTACGTCGACGAGTTCTTCCTTGTTCTCGATATCCGTGAAAAGTAACTTTGCAAACCACTAGAATCTATTTACTTTTTTTTATTTATTATTATCAAAAGCCTTTGGAAGGCCAGTAGGCTCTGAATTCACTATCCACGGACGTTGTTACAAACAACAATCAATAAAAATTGGGGGGAAATTTCTAAAAACAATTCATAAAAATAGTAGTAAAAACGATAAAGTTGATCACGAAACACAAGCAAGGGGAGGGGGGATAGTGTATAAAAAGATGACAAATTATATATTTTTTAAAAAAGTAATAAAACACACCAGAAAGATTATAAAAATGATCAAAATTTTAAAATTTTTAATCGCAATAAACTAAGGAGAAAACCACTGAACGCTTAAAATAAATAATAGACAAATGAAACCACATGTGATAAATTAGAAAAAATGCAGCATGTGTTGAAATGATGAAAGATGAAAATGACAGGCTCGTTAGTACCGTGTATAATCAGCTGGAATTCACTTGAATCAGCATAATGCTAATCCTCGAATGGGGCTATTTAATTGAAATGTCGATCAAAACCTTGAGAGTACAAAATCAAACGCATATAAATCTAGCACACTTGAGTGATTCAGTGAGTATTGCGGTGCTCACGAGCAGCACCTGAAAATGACCAATCTCAAAAAAAGTTAACTTTTCCCTCCGACCCGTGCAATTGATGTGCTGTTACTTTGTTTTATCTCGGTTCCCTCTATAATAAACGAACCAACCACTGTAGTAACATGCGAATGATATGGAACTCCCCGTTCGAACTGATGACCCGAAAATTCCGTAACATTTGTTTGGCCACATCAATAGCTGATTTGTCTATCAACAAGCATTGAAATTATCCAATTTGACGAAAATCGTTCGATGATTTCTACTCCTGCTGTGTATCGTCCACGGTCTAGTCATTAATTCGTGTCCAGCAAATGGTAAATACTTCCCGCGGCACCTCCTCCCTATCGCTTTCGTTTGTGGTTGAGAAACCATCAATTAGCATGACAAATCGTCGCAAGACAATTTATTCATTGTTCCCACGCTAGCGCTGTCACTATAGTGCTCCTCAAAGACTACGCGATCGATCATTCACCGTCAGCGCCATAGATCGCATGTCAAAGACCGAGTATCGAGGAAGAAAGTGAAACCTCTCTAATGGATCTTAGGTGCCACCATCCGATAGAGCCAATTTTTTATGGTCTGGATTTATTTCCCCCCGTGTTAGGGAGGGGGGGGGGGGGTCACCTTTCACATAGGTTTTTTGAGGGCCAGAGGGTGGCCCTTTTAGGTTTAATTGCGTTTATATGTTTAACTACAATAAGCCGTTGATATGAAAAACTAATCCCTCATTTCAAAGTTACCGAAGTACCTCGTATATAAAATACGTGATATGCATTCGTTTATACATACATATATATATATATATAAATAAGAGCACATTAAATATCGAGCAAATCTATTGTTTACACCCGAATTTTGTAAAACTCTACGACAAAGGAAAGTAGCCCCAAAAAATTCATATAATATGTTAATGTATAATATACAGCATATATATATATATATATTCTATATCTGCAGCAAATCATGTTAATCGATTATGGCAAAATAACAAAGAAAACTTGGTCTTCCTCGCTGAATTTTGTCACATTGTGATCGCTAATAAAGTAAATTTGAAAAAATTCCGTTCTTTTTCAATTGTGTGTGTGTGTGGGGGGGGGGGGCATTCATAAAGCGAAAGAGACGAACGTCATCAATCAACGAACACCGACCGCATTCGAAGCTAGAGACGAGGAATGGCTCCCGAGAGCTCGTTTTGATTAAAGAAAAAATATGTTTCTTTTATCTTCTTTTTTAAATTTATTCTTCGCTGGGCTGGACGCCATTGTCCTCGCTATAAAAGATTGCTTTCCCCCGATCACAAAAGCGAACGAATGATAAAAACGTTTTTAGATTATTATCGCAGTGTCTGCAACTTGATTACGGTGGCCGCGGAATTTTCACTTTACTGCGTCGCATCTATTGAATTTGATGTAAAAATATATGAGTACGTGCGATAAAAATATGAAATACATGTACAGTGAACGCCGCCTATTAGAATTATCACGGATAATGTATTCGGGTATAACAATTCGGGTGTTGTTATCACTTTCGCGAATAAGAACGGAACGAACCAATATCAATACATGGGGAAAAATTCGTTCTTTATAGTTATTGGGCCTTCGGTTTATGTCTCATGTACACTTTTGCAATGGCCTTCCTATAATGAAGGCAAATGATGTATGACAAAAAATACTTTCCTTCAGTTCTTGATCAGTTTCTCTTTCAGATGACCGCATTCAGATTAATTTTTCCGTGAGGCTTTCTCAAGGAATCTATAAAACGGATTGTACATTGAAAAAAATAATTAATCATATGTATGTCCATTTTAATGCCTCATAACGCCCATGCTATTTGAAGGCTGAGAACTCTAAATTTCTCTTTAAGGAATTCATTGCGCCCACTCTTTAAGAGATATATGGTCAACCCATAGGCTCCGGGTGAAATGTGGCCAGCCACCTCACACCTAATTTTGTAAAATCGACCCATTTGAGTGACTCGCGAAACATTTACAGATCATTTCAGTAGCCCGGACAAAGTTCCAGAGCATTTAAGCGGTCCGTGGCACACATTTGGAGATCCCTTAAGTTAGAAATTCCGAAGAGGAATGTGTACGAGGTACATGTTCGGTTAAGAAGTAGTACTAGTAGTCTCTGGCTAGATGGGAAGCACGACAGAACAGATGTCATGAGTTAGAACAGAACTTTGTTCCGTGTATATTGAAAACACTTTTGGCACAGCTGAGGCCTATCTACACACAACTGATGACGAAAAATTTACCACCAAAGCTTCAGTTGAATGATGTACCTATTACAGTAATAATAATAGAGGTTGTGGGTACTTCTTTTATTTACTATTTGCCTGATATTAAGAGGAATTGTGTTATTTTCTTCAAGTTCATTGGCCAATTCAGCCAAAGTAATAGACGTCCGAGCACACTAAAATTTATTCAAAAATCAGAATTTCTTTTTTATATGTGAAGTTCAAGCAGAACACCACGGGTCTGACCTTCCCACGCCCCGAATTCAATGCCCTCCTCTTAAACTGAGCATTTAGATTCTAGCACCATGCATAAATCAACCACATGGAATAAAACGTACACCAAATCAAAAATGCTAAATGAGAAATTGATCCTCAAGTAAAATATCTTGTCGAAAAAGAACTATTGGGTAAATATATAATGGGCAGATCGCAGATAACTATATAATACCTAATAAACTGGGCAGAGAACTATATAATGCCGAATTATCATAGCCGTAAACTTGTATCCGGTCCATGAGCAATGTTTGCCACCATCTCGATAAGACCTATAAAAATATTGCGTTTGAACCTGCCCGCCCCACAATATTTTTGTGTCCTTACAGTATTTTCAATAACGTCACGCCTTTGCATATTGGGCTTATGATTTCGAATTTCATAATACACACTAGTCAGTTTTAAATCCTCTCTATGCGAAATTATTGTAATGTAACGACCCTCACACAAGCAAAGACGAGCAGCAAAAAAAAAATTGTGTTTTTATGTACTCACGCGAAAAAATTCTCAAGGTTACATTCTTGTCTCAAATCCGCGCACATACTTGGTAAGCAAAAGAATGGTGTTTGCAATTCTTCCATAGAACTTCCGATGCAATATTAAGTCAGAAACACTAGACTGGTTAAAATGTTTAACGAAGTGTTTAGAAAATTCAACACGAAATAAAACGTTTAACATAGCAAATATGTGAGATGAATGGTTGCATCTCTATTGTGTTGTTGCCTGAAGGTGCCTGCCTGCCAACTCCATACATTACTTACTCTTAAAAAATCATTGTATCAAATTTCGTTATCACGAGGGCCCCCATCTTTGCGTTAACCTTTTAACACGGCCAATGCTCCTTCCTTCCCAATTGGGAACATCGATTTTATTTAATCGGAATAAAATATTTTTCTTATATAAAGAAAATATATATTTTTTTCCTCTGAAGGGGTGAGATTCCGAACTTTATTCACAAAACAAAAATTTCAAATGTCATTCATTCCAGCACTTATAAACTGAAGAGCCAAAAAAACTGGTACAGGCATGCGTATGCAAATAAAGAGATATGGAACCAATCAGAGTACGGCGCTGCGGTCGGCAACGCCTATGTAACGCAACAAGTGTCTGGCATAGTTGTTAGATCGGTTACTGCTGCTACAACGGCAGGTTATCGAGATTTAAGTGAGTTTGAACGTGATGTTACAGTCGGCGCACGAGAGATGGGACATAGCATCTCCGAGGTAGCGATGAAATTTGGATTTTCACGTACGACCATTTCACGAGTTTACCGTGAATATCGGGAATCCGGTAAAAAATTAAATCTACGACATCGCTGCGGCCGGAAAAAGATCATGCAAGAACGGGACCAACGACGACTGACGAGAATCATTAAACGTGACAGACGTGCAACCCTTCCGCAAATTGCTGCAGATTTCAATGCTGGGCCATCAACAAGTGTCAGCGTGCGAACCATTCAACGAAACATCATCGATATGGGCTTTCGGAGCCGAAGGCCCACTCGTGTACCCTTGATGACTGCACGACACAAAGCTTTACGCCTCGCCTGGGCCCGACAACACCGACATTGGACTGTTGAGGACTGGAAACACGTTGCCTGGTCTGACGAGTCTCGGTTCCAATTGCTTCGAGCTGATGGACGTGTACGGGTATGGAGACAACCTCATGAATCCATGGACCCTACATGTCAACAGGGGACTGTTCAAGCTGGTGGAGGCTCTGTGATGGTATGGGGCGTGTGCAGTTGGCGTGATATGGTCACCCCTGATACGTCTAGATACGACTCTGACAGGTGACAGGTACGTAAGCATCCTGTCTGATCACCTGCACCCATTCATGTCCATTGTGCATTCCGACGGACTTGGACAATTTCAGCAGGACAATGCGACACCCCACACATCCGGAATTGCTACAAAGTGGCCCCAGGAACACTCTTCTGACTTTAGACACTTCCGCTGGCCACCTAAATCCCCAGACATGAACATTATTGAACATATCTGGGATGCCTTGCAACGTGCTGTTCAGAAGAGATCTCCACCCCCTCTTACTCCTACGGATTTATGGACAGCCCTGCAGGATTCATGGTGTCAATTACCTCCAGCACTACTTCAGACATTAGTCGAGTCCATGCCACGTCGTGTTGCGGCACTTCTGCGTGCTCGCGGGGGCCCTACACGATATTAGGCAGGTGAACAAGTTTTTTTGGCTCTTCAGTGTATATAAATTGACGTCACGACGAATTGACACAGCGGCAATTTTTGGCTCTTCAGTGTATGTCATAAATTTAATTATTTTTTTTTTCAAATCATCTATTTTTAAGGAGAAGAATGAAATTTAGTTTTTTCTTTCCTATTTTAATGTTATTTGTATGGACATGGGCAAGTCCATAAAAAAAAAAACATACGGGAAAATTTTATCCATGATTTTTATGGTTGATATTTCTAGACTAAAGAATCAGAAGGGAAAATAACAGAAAAAATTGATAATAATCAATTCAAATCTTAATTCAGTCGATGAAAGGTTAAGATGGCCTATAGGAGAGAATATAGAGTATCTTGCCTAGAGACTTCCACAACTTTTTCTACAAATAAATATTTTCAGTAGAAAGAAATGGTCCCATTTTTTTCCCGGATAGACTAAGTGGAGTGACTATACGTTTTGTATTTCCCGGGACGTTCCTGTATTTTCACGTCATTTTTGCTATCCCAACTTTTTTTGTGAAAATGTCCCGGTCTCTTTTCACGAATTTTCAACGGAGCCTACTTGCATTGTTGAAAACGAGGAATGAAATTATTTTTTAACTCATTAATTATATTATGATAATCGCAACAGAGAAAAGACTATTCATTTCACATATTTTCTATTTTAACCTCTTCACGATTACGTCCAAACTCCAGTGTCGTCTTTACGCATGGGTCTACCTGGGTACGGCCCGGGGGTCCTCAAGAGTAGAGGGATCTCACAAAAATGAGATCCGGTTGATATTTTCTAGGATTTACCAGGTAGGGCCTCCGAAAAACCACTTGGTCCGGGGGCCCATGGTACTCTCAAGACATCCCTGGAATAAATTCGGACATCCAGTGGAATAAATTTAAACAAATTTTCTGTTTTCTTATTTCCTCTCTCTCTCTCTCTCTCCGCCATCGCGAAGCTTTATAGCAACCCTATTATCTACAGATTTTTTTTCTTCCCACACGTATAATGTATCTTTCTATTATACAGTCGAATCTCGTTATAACGAACTCCGAGAGACCGGAGAAATCACTTCGTTATTACGAAATTTCGTTATAAAGGAAGTCCAGGTTTTTGCATTGTTTCTCTGTAAACTTATATGGGGGGATTAGAAAAATGTTCGTTAAAACGAGATTTTCGCTATAACGGTATTCATTAAAACGGGATTCCACTGTCTGCGAGAAAGACAACACGTACGGTGTGAGGGTGAAAAGGCGGGGACTCTAAAAAACTCTCTTATCTAAATCTTATCTACACCACCGCTGTGGTGGTCGAGTACCGCTGTGGTGGTCGAGTGGTTATAGTGCCGGACTCGTGATGCGAGGATCCGGGTTCGAACCCCACAGTGGTGGTCGGCTGAAGTTGGTTTTCTGTGGTTCCCAACTTCAAGGCGCAAATGCGAGCCGATCTCCCCGTTAAAAAGTCTCGCCACAGAGAGCAACAGTCCTACAACGGTAAATCATTCAACCATAACACTTCACTCATAGTTAGAAAAACTGGGGGCAGATGACAGCACTACACATAACAAACATTACACAGAAACAAACTTTACGTCAGGTTGCACTACACGTACACGCACATTCCCGCATGTACCGATTCGTGGGAGGTTCCGCGGGGGGGGGGGGTGCATGTGTGGTGTAGCAGTAGTGGGTGGGGCCTCCAAAAAATGGCTCGGGGACCCATGATGTTCTTAAGTCAGCCACCTCGTTGGGCAATTTGCCTGTTGTGGCGTTGTATTTGTATAAATGTATAAGTGTATACTTTTTTCCTTTTATGTTTTTTTCTTCCCTCCCTTAGTTTTTTCTGACGTGCGATTAGGTTAAGACAGGATTAAAATATTTATCGCCTTCAAATAGAAATAATCCACATTTTTTGCCAAACGCTTGTACGTGAAGCGTTTGTCCGTTTCATTTTCTGAAATTCATTTCAATGCACTGCAATTTGCAGTAGTACTTTATTTCCCGCCATTGGCATTTTTTCAGTGATTTTCGAGACAGGTTGGCAACTTTGCTTAAATTTGACATCATTTTTGACGGTGATTGGCGATGTGCCATAGTTTTCTCGAAGAATTATGATCAGCTCACGGATAGGGGAAGTGTGGGGGGGGGGAGGTAATTCTGAAAACTATAAATAGGTATAAGGGGCCATTCAAGTATTACGTCAGCATCGAGGGGGGGGGGGGTTGTAGTGTCCTCCCAAAACCAGCTCACATAGCTATAGGGGGGTTTCGATTTGCTGACTTTTGATGATCGGGGGGGGGGTGTATTTGAAGGTTGCTTACGTCATCAACCACCCCTTTTTGAAGATGTGAAATATTCTAAGCTGCTGACGAAATTTTGCGGACGGGGCGGGGGGTCAAAAATGGCTGAAAATCTGCTTACGTAATACTTGAATGGCCCCTAGTGCTTTGCGCTGGTTAGTTTACCGTCAAACTGTAGTTCGTGTGTTGTTATCTAGATAGCAGCACAAGTTCAAACACTTTGAGGCTACTTTTGAAGATGATTTTGGCAGGAAGTGTTTTTAAGGATCTGGCAACATTTCTGCAACTAGAATCTGGCAACACCTTCGTTGAAGTCGGCGGGCTTGTTGTTTTGTTTACGATTGATGTGGGGCGAGATGGACACTTCGTGTCATTTGATGCCGTGCCATATTCATTGTGGTGATCGTGCCGCGTCCTCCTCCATTTCCAAGTTCTTTGAATCTAACATAAAGCAGTATCATTCAAAAAATGGCCAGCAGCTCGACAAGTGCTCCTTCAGGTATTTTATTTCTCCACTTTAAGGTCAGTACTGTAAGATACGCTTCAGGTTTTCCTACCCGAGGATCCCATCAGGGCCAGTAAAGTGGACCTTTAGTTTTTTTATACCAGTGGTTCTCAATCGGTGCTCCGCGGCCGCTCGAGGGGGGCAAAACCAGTAAAATTGAAAAATATAATAATTATCAATATTTTTAAATAGTAAAAATAAATCAGAGTAACTTTGATGAATAATTTAAAAAAATTGCCTACGGGGCTCCGCCATAGAATTTTTTTACTAAAAAGAGTTCTGCGAATCAAAAAAAGTTGAGAACTGCTGTTTTAGACGATTCAGGAGACCAGCTTTAGAGAAAGAGATGGGACTAGAGTTGTGAAGTGAATCAGAAAAGAAGTCCAAACCATATGGTGTCATTGACAGGGCCGCAATTAGGGGGGGGGGGAGCAGGTGCCCCGTGCGCTTAACCAGAAGAGAGTGCCAAATTCACCCTTTAACTGCTTCTACATTTCAAGGAGTGCCAAAATGATGGCTTGCCTCGGGTGACAAAATATATAGTTGCGGCCCTGGTCATTGATACCATATTTATGTTATCAAACCATAAAGAAGAAAGCTCCTTTTACAAGAAGCGTATCAAATCTGTTTGTGACCAGGAATAGTAATAACCAAAATAAAAACCCCATGATACTTTTGTTAAAAGAAAGGCAGTAATGTTTGAGTGAGAAAGACGATATCCTGTCAACACCTACCATAGACATAGCAGCAAAAATGCTCTGATCATCTTTAAAAAAATTTTCATCGTCCAGATAACTTTGAAATAATACAGAATAAATAAAGATAAAAAATTATTAGGTGTTTTATGATACGAGGGGCAAACAATAAAAGTTCTATATTTTTGGTGGTTTTGTACTGTAGGACAGGTGAAATGCTCTTCAACCAATCGTTTTGAGCATCGAACACATGCTTTTGTTTACATTAGGGCCGAAGTTAGAAGGAATAGAGATTAGACTAGATACCAGATCAGATTAGAAATTAAGCAACATAAAATGAACAACATTTCCGGGAATAAAAAATAAAAACCCATATCTCTTTTAAATAAGCAACAGCCCTTCTTCCGGTTGTATACATATTTTTAATAATAAAAGGATTCTCTTTTATTAAAAGGAAGACTCTTTTGAATAATAAAAGGATTAGGGTGTAGAAGTCTCTCTGGGTTCCGTCAATAAATAAATGCAGGCGGGATTGAAACTCCAGATATAACGGCTGGTATTAAAAAAAAGTTATATAAATATTAAAGGTATGGCATGAAAGATATGATATCCAAAACGAAATATTCCAATCCACACACTCCATTGTGGAAAACTCAAACCATGCAGTATATACGGTACAAGGGAGGAAGAAAAATGCTTGAACCATTTCTCAAAATCTTTTAAACAAGGCGGCAATACAAAAGTACATTATAACCATCTCCGTCTATGGGGTGATGTCATTTGGAAGGATAGAGGAAAAAGAACGTTCTGGAATGAAAGAAAAAAAACGGCAATCTTGTTCCAGCAGGTTTTTTACGACACATGCAACCAGAATCGCCCAGCGTGACATGCCGTCTGCTCACGAATGGAAAAAGTGGTATGACTGTTTTCCTGCATAGTGCCTCACATCTGACATGATTGGTAGACTGCTTCTGGAGAAGTCAAATATGTCATATGCCGTTTATTTTGCAGATCTTCACCTCACTTTTGTTGTTTTCTTTCCCTTACTTTGTCTACCTTTTTATTGTGCAAAATGGCAAAAATACATTGATATGCAGACGACAGATGATGCACCACGCTAGGAAAACACAAACACATTGTGTAGAGTTACATTTCTGCATACGCAAAATGCTGCAATTCGGTTCATGTGTTGTAGAAAAGCCTACTATTAGGAAGACCTGGCTTTGTGAGAGGAATCCAAAGTATGTCTCAACTGATGGTCATGCAGAAAAATTAACAGGCATGCCCTCCACAAGGGCCAACAGAGCTCTAGGCTCAAAAGATTTCCATCCTTTTTTTTCAAGCAATAAGTTCATCGTAGAGGGGCCCCACGAAATAATCTTAGAATGGGCTCAGGTGGTCCTCAGTCAGACAAACACGGAAGTTTAATTGTAAATAAAATGAAAATTGTGTCCATGTGCATTGTAAATATTGACAGTATTTACACGGGTTTAAATAAAATATTAGACACCCCCCCCCCCCCCCCACAAAGCAGAATATGACAAAATTAGCGCTACTGCAAAACAATTTATGGGGATTTTTACCGCAGAACATTTCCAGTCAGCAGAGAGTTTGTTTCAGAACAATGCAAAACATTATACTTTTGGGATTAGACCATATAAAGGTCTGTTTGCACATGTCAAGTAATTTATTAGAAAAGTTGTACAGTACTTTCAAAATGTGTGCAGATGTTGTACATTTTGAAAAAGTTTTGAAAAATCATTTAGTTAAGTTGTCAAGTAGGCACATAGGTGGATATACAGAGAGGGGCACCCCAACCCAAAATATTATTGGCATTGATGACTGACTGTTTGATTACTTATATTGAGACAGTTTTTTGAACACTTGATGACTTGAAGTTCAGTTAACTGCTAAACTACACGTGCTGTAAACAGGCTGCAACTGCAAGTCAGTAATTCACAAAGTGGGCTCCCATGCATGTCTAACATTTGTCAGAGGTGAGCATTCAAAATTGGCGTGTGTCTGTTCAATGCTGGTGATGAAGTGGTTCTTCATTAGGCTGTTCTGGAACAACTGGTTAATGTTGACTGAGGCAAAGGAGCCGCGGGAAGCAAAAGTTTGAGAACCAGTGCTATTAGTGACCCGTCGAAATTGTTGCAGTCATTAATGAGATTCATAAAAACTGACATATATGAAATTGAAGTTAATATCAGGGCTATATACAATCGAACCCCCATTTGACACCACCATCCGTCCCAAAGAATTTTGAGACTATAACGAGTTTGGCATTATATAGGATCATGGTCAGAGAAGCACTATTACGTAAATTCAAACGCTTATTATGAACTACTGTGCTTTTAGTGTTACTCCATGAAATAAAATAACCTATTTTATACGCATTCAATTTTAAGTTGGGAAAATTAGCAAAGCTGTAAAACACTGTACAATTACTTAATTATTTCTGAATGTAAAACTTAACAGAAACACACCACTGAAATTATTGCAATTCTGTATAAATTTAGTGACACATTTTGTAAATACAAAAATAAAATTAAAAAAAAGGGAAATAATGGTGGCATTGCTTTTAGTCCATATAATCATTTTTTAATAAAAATTTTCTATTTTTCAGACACTGAAAAACAAGAAATTTTTTATTATAAATTTTTTATTATATATAAAAAAACTTGGGAAATAAACAATTTGTAATAACATGCATTAAAATAAACAATCTCTATAAATAATTTGAGAATAATTATTCTACGATAAGAATATTCTCTGGTAATTTACTCGTATAATAGTAGTCCTTCGAGGGAATAATCTGCCTCCCATCTCTCTTCTCGTCAAGAAGACGGGAATACTAAAGTTTGTAACCCCACAATATTAAAGTTCAAAAGTAAGAAAATGAAACCAATATGACTGGATCGCACAACTTGCAAAGAAATGTGTGATAGAATTTAAGTGTATGTACATTGAAGAAAACAACAGTTCTAAATCCTTTTAGAATGAAGGTGATTGTAAAACAATAGCTTCCTTCGTCAATCAACTTTGAGTTTTACGCTTTGCTTTGACCTAATTTCTGAAAATGTGTCTAATTTTAAATAACTTTTTAAAGTTTTAATCTAAAGGTTTCAAAAATCTTTATAACGAAACTTTTAAAACCTCTCGTCATGACCAGGAGAATAGTCTCAAACGAAAAGATGTCATTATGAGGTGATTATGCCAAAAAAATTTTTTGTTGTAAATGTTTCAGGTAATGAAAACTGATTTATATTTCACATTATAAACAAAATTAGTAAAAAAATTTAAATTATTTAATAAAAAATGAATATTCTTGATTATTCTCCAATTTTTACATGATCCAGGAGAATATTCTCACCTTACTCTATCCGAAACCGCCTAGGTCCAAAGGAGTGTGGATTTCAGGGGTCCTACTGCAGTTAGAATTTTCAAAATTGAAAAGAGCACTAAATCAAGAAGGAATGGTTAGAATCTTCTTTCACAAAAAAAAAAAAAAAAAAAATTAATGCAAAATCTTGCTGTGGACTCAAATCGACTCTATCTTGGAAGAGCTTGTCAAAAGTCTGAATTTTTTTTAATTTATTCAAGTTTTTTATAAAATCTTGCCACATTATTTAAATTCTAATTGTTTCATTATTGTGTGCTCTTATATTTGCTTCTGATCATTAGTGGATTAAAGTCGGTCGATGCCCCGGACGCAAAAGAAAATATTGGGACCCCCCCTTAAATTAGAAAAATAATAATACACCCCGAAAATTGTGTTTTTTGTTGCCCTGGGCACGCGCCCACTGTTAAATTTGCCTCTGCTTCTGATTGTATTCATGTTTCTGAGAGTTATGATGCTATGTATCATCCAAAACATTTCATCTGACTGTTTCGAAATTATTTTAAAAATTATGTTTTTGTGCATAAAAAGATTATCTTGACACCAACATAGATATAGGTGTACCCAGGATTTTCCCACTTGTGTATTGCATATGCCAGTGAGTGTACATACCTATGTAGTTCGAAAAAATGTGAATCTTGAATGTTGTGCCACAATTTGTTTCAAGATCTATAGTATTGATTTTTACACATTTTTTTTCTAGTCTGTAATTATTGGTAATTAACTGAAAATATTATTAACTGAGACCTACAAAATAATTACATACAAATAAGTATATTAAAACAATTGCCTTTTTGTTGCAGAGGCAGACCTGTACTTGGCCAAAAAATAGGATTGCCCCAAAAGTTTGTTGGAACTGTTCTTAAAGTCAAATCATCTGAGGATGATAGTGTTTCTATCGAAAAGCATCATCCTTCTTCCCAGTTAAAATTTTCTGACTTCACTGTATGGAATTGGGATCAAGAACCTGCAGGAGTGAACAAATGTTCAGAAGCTTTGGACTGGCTTTCAGTGTCTGCTGCCATTCATGAAAAAATATGATTCGAGAAATTGTCTAATGTAATTTAATAAATGAATATATTTTTTGGTACAAAAAATGCAATGGCTGTCTGCATACTTACATCTATTTTTTTTTTTTAAGGTCTTCTGTTAAAATACATTGGAAAGGATCAACTTATGCAGCTTGCAATTCTCTCAAATTGCGTTAATCAAGATATTGATAGGAATAATAACACAAATAATTTATTATGAGGTTTATAATTTCCAAAAGGGGAGTTTTTCAAAATGCATCTCAAAGAATCCACTGCAATTTTTTTCTTCCAATTCACTGACTGATTTCACAAATCCTCTGATCTTTGGTATGAAACGTGATATGGTTTCAATTATAATTTATATAAAATGCGTTGATACATCGACACAGGGCTGTAGCCAAAAAAAAAAATTATTTTGGAGGGGCACAGCTGACATTTTGGAAGGGTGGAACTAAAGTAATTGAACAATAGACTTGAGAATGTTATACCATATTCAGGGTGTACTGAATAATGTGGCCTTTATATCATTAACCCTTTGTCGTAGAGGCATGATTTAAATTTCAAAAATACTCACAATGCATTCAAAAATTGCCTTGTACCAGTTTTGAGGGTGAAAATACGGACAACGATATTTTCCCCATTTATGTTGTTCTTCCGAACTTTTCCCCAAGTTTAAATTCAAATATCTCAGCGAATATTACACTTAAAAATACAGGATTTTTGATGATCTCAGAAGAGATCAAATACCAATTTCTAATTGAAAGTCAGATAACGTGGGTCGTAAAAATTTTGATTTATTTTGTGACACTGTTTCCACTGTCAAAACTGATACAGGGTGATTTTTGAACACATTTTCCGTTTTTTTTTTTTTAATTGAAACCATTCCTTTACAACAAACGGTTGACGAGATGATGGCCGCATTAGCACTTACAGGACACCCTCTATATCAGCCATTTCCCAATATTGTAGGCCCCCAATTCTACGGCTTTGCATCAACAAATTTTAGTCTAATAAATCTTCATCGATTGCAGTTCATTGAAAAGGTTTGAATTTCCATTTAAACTAAATTGCACCTCAACTTTGAATTTCTTTCATTCATTTTGTGCCAATCAGTGACGAATAAGTGAACGATTTTGAATCTCAAAGTTGACAGTATTGTGCAACCTTTAAGCGGCATTGATAACGTATTTTGCCCCTACAAAAGCCTCTCATTTTAGCACTGAGACCAGATATTTTGTAAAGCTGATTTCTCAATGGGACAAATTTCCCATACCCTTGTATGGGAATATATAATCAGATATATAATATATCAAGACAATATAATCAAAATATTGTCTAACCTCTACTGTTCATGGTCATTAAAAGACACAAATGACAATTTTCCGTTTGACGTCATTCAGAGAAAATCACCAAATTTTCTTTCACGTCGTAATGGAGACTACTTGAGGTATTTTTTAAAAAAAACCGTGAAAATATGGCAAATATAGTATTAAAGATGAATATTTTTACTTACAGTTAAAATCATCACAATATACTTCCATTTATTATCATGGTATGGCATAAATTATGGAAATAATATCAATCTCTGATTTCAGTAAGGGGTCATTCAAGTATTACGTCAGTATTACGTTACCCGTAAGGGGGTTCCGATTTGCTGACTTTATATGGCAAGGGGGGAGGTTTGGATGATGCTTACGTCATCAACCACCCGTTATGAAGATATGAAATATTAATGGCATCTTATTTGGTGCGCCAAAAACGGAAAAACTTTCTATAGTCATTGGGCACACACCTGAACTAACATTTTCCCAATTGATAAGTCCCCCTACAGAGCCACTTTAGTGATCTCTAAATGTTCCACGGATCCTTTAGTGCTCTGGAAATGTGTCCGGTTCGCTTGAAGTGCTCTGGACGAGGCCCCCTCCGAAATGTAAGAAAATGAACGAAAAAGGGACGCTGGGGTGTATCTCCGCCCATGCTTAGAGGAGAAATAGGGTTAAACGTATATTTCTCCTCCATGTTCTCACCAATATACGTTATGCGCCATTCAAGTATTACGTTTTACCATTTTTGACTACCCTCCCCCTTGTCAGCACTGCCCCTTACCTCCGCATGTTGGTGGGATCAGAAACGTTCGCCAGAGGGGGGCATAGGGGCCTCGTGCGCCCCCCAGACGAGAAAAAAAATTTAATGCAAAAATTTTTAAAAAAAATTTCGGAAGAAAATTCCTTTATATGTTGTTATAATCAATTTCTGTTAATTTCAATGCTATTTGAAGGGTAAGAACTCAAAATTTCTCTTTGAGAAATTCATTGCGATCCACCCTTTAAGCCATATATGGTAAACCCTTGACCCGCACACCAAATGTGGCCCTGAAGGTTATTTGATGTGGCTTGCCCTCCTCAAACCTAATTTTGTAAAAATGAACTGAGCGGCACTTTTACAAATTTCTTAAATGACCCGTGGCACATTTTCAGATCACTGAAGTAGGCCTCAAAGATCACTTTCACATTCAAAGATCGCAAGTAACCCGCGACACAGTTCTAGAACAGTTAAACGATCCGTGGCACATTTAGAGATCCCTTGAGTGACAGTTCCAGAGCACTTTTAAGCGGGCCCGGACCAGCACCTCCTAGAGATAGAAGGTCTCTGCAGTATTTACTATTTCGCTTGTTTTTATTTTGGCGTAGAATCTTCCTGATTGGCTCACAAATACCGCATAGTGATTGGATGTGGGTCATAGAAATCGCCAATTTTGAGCTAGATCATTTCTTTTCCTCACAACGATGATAATACTTCACCAAACACCAACTCTGGCCATATCACTTTATTGCCATTAGTGAAATGGGTTGGAAGCGAAGGCGCTATCTATCGGTGATCACCTCGAGTTGGGGAAAATATCTTATCTATATCTTCCCTTGGGTTCGAACCCGGGACCCTGACAACAACCTTCACGATGGTAAACGAGCATCTTACCACCATGCCACTCGGGCACACACATTTCCTGAGCACTTGAAGGACCCACGAAACATTTAGAGATAACTAAAGTGGGAGCTCTGTTGGGGTCTTATCAATAGGTAGAATGTTAGTTCAGGTACCCAATAACTATTGAAAGGTTTCTTTCCATTTTTTTTTGGCGCACCGAATAAGATGCCATTAAGAATATTTCATATCTTCATAAAGGGTGGTTGATGACGTAAGCATCATCCAAACCCACCCTTCCCCCTTGTCAGCAAATCGGAAACCCCCGCTTTCCCCCCCCCCCCATCGATGCTGACGTTTTTCTTGAACGACCCCTTAAGCCGGGTTTTCCTAGGAGCAGGTTTCCTGTGCTGTGCGCAACGTGATTCTCCCAGCGCGACATGCCGTCCACTCACCGGTAAGAAAAGCAGCATGACTGTTTTCCTACAGAGCGCAATACGCCTGATGACAGCGCTTTACGTCGCGCGTGATTGGCCGACTGCTTCTGGAGGAATCACATGCGTCTTGCGCCGCGGTTTTGCCGATATTCTCTTCACTCTTGTGTGTTTTCTTTTCCTTCCCTTCAAACCGGAGCATGCAGACGACAGAGTAGCTGATGCCAAAACCATATACTCTATATAGCCTCCCTGATCTGATGCGCCTCGCTAGGAAAACACAAACGCGTAGCGTGATTATGTAACACGTTTCTGTCAGCGCGAAATAGTCTTAATTCGGTTCACGATGCGCAACAAACCTATTCCTAGGAAAACCCGGCTTTAGGAGGTGGAGAATAATTGAACGGCCCCCCTAATAAAGAAAAATTCAAGGAGGTCGCCCGTAAAATGCGGGTGCGGGTCATATAGTCACAGTAACTTAACCGTAAAGTCTTTGCTGGACAGAGCCAATAGTTATCGGTGTCTATGTCTAAATTACAACTGTACGTAATTACGTATAGCATCGAAAAACATTTATTTTCAGTGATGACCCATATCCACAGATAAGAAGTGAACAGCTGATTGTTTTCTTTTTCCCCCTGTTTATTCGGGGATGAAGAAATAAAAAGTAATTATTATGATTTCGTGGAGGAAGTTTTGTCAAAGGATGAATGACTGCTCTCCTTTTCTCTTCCATTACAGTTCATCAGCCAATGAAGTGATTGAGTGAGAGTCTTTTATCGATGCAGCTGACTTTTACTGGTGTTGTGGCTACATCGAGTTGCGCATGTATCCGTCGAAATCCTGCGGGAACATCAATTCTTTGGAAGGCGATATGAAGATGGATTTCAAGCTGAACGTGCTCACCCTCAATTGCTGGTATACCAACACCCCCCTTTCCCATTTTTCAAAGGTTCAGTTTTTAATTAGCTGTTTAGGGGTCATTCAAGTATTACGTTTGCATATCGATGGGTAGGAGGGGGGCTCGGGTTTGTTCACTTTTGATGACAAGTGGGGGAGGGGTGTTTGAATGATGCTTAAGTCATCAAGCATCCTTTATAAAAATATCAAATATTCTAAATATTCTTAGTAACATCTTTTTCTGTGTTCCAAAAACGAGAAAAAAAATGAATAAACGTTTCCCTAGTTTATGGACATCTGAATTCTTCCTATTGATAAGCCCTATAGAGCCACGTTAGTGATCACTAAATGTTTCGCAGATCCTTCAAGTTATCTGGAAATGTGTCAGATTGCTTAAGTGCTCTGGAACTGTGCCGCTCTTCATTTAAGTGATCTGTAATTATGCCACAGATCTCTTAAGTAATCAGGGAATGTACCTGAGTAAGAGGTAACTTGAGTGATGTATAACTGCACTACAAGGTAATTTAAGTGCTCTAAAACTGTGCCACATGTCAAGGATCTCTAAATGTGCCGCAGACCGCTTAAGTGTTCTGGAACTGTGTTGTGGGTTACATAAGTAATTTGTGGATATGCCATGGACCTACTTGAGTGATATGAAAATGTGCTACAGGAAGCTTAAATGCTGTGTAATTGTGCCACGGTTCACTTAAGTGATTTGCAAGTGTGCCGCTTTCATTTTTACAAAAATTAGGTTTGATGGTGGATTGCATCAGATAACATGAAGGGCCATGAGACATAGGTTTACCACATATATCGGGTCACAATGAATTTCTCAAAAAGAATAGTTGGTAGCCTTGAAATAGCATTGAAATTAACAGAAATTGATTATAACAACATGTAAAATTTTGACTGTCTTTCAAAATTTTAATTTTTTTAAAAATATATTTTTTTGATGCAAAAAAATTTTTTTGATAAATTTGGGGCACGCATGTTCCCCCTCCTCCCCAGATCTGTCTCTTATCTCAATATGCATTAAAGGGTAGAGGCAGAGCTGACAAAATTTTACTGGGGGGGGGGGAGCAAAATTGGCTAAAAAATCTGATGTAATACTTGAACAGGGCCCTTACTGATTGGCTGAAATTTCTTGCCAATGTGGTGCTTACTGCATGAAAGCATCGCAGTAAGCACCACAATATGCCATAACCACTGTATTACAATCAGCAATGCACCACTATTTTCAGTGCTCCCCCAATGTGTGTGTGTGTACACATATATATAAGCTGTAAATGTTTCATAATTGAATCAAATGCTATTTGTATGTTTCATTTCAAGGGGCATAGTTGGTGTGAGTCGTCATCGCAAAGAAAGAATGGCTGCTATCGCTGCTCATATTGCTTCTTCAAAGTATGACTTCGTTTTCCTGCAAGAGGTGATCATTATTTGTTCATTCTACATTGTCATATTTTAGCAAATGGATGCAGAATCCTACTAATTAGCTATGCTATATCAGTTGTTTTCCTTTCATTAATCTATGTAACCACTACCGCACAAGCGGATACAGGCTCTTCAAACGGTGGGGGTAAAGCAAATATCTTGGGGGGTGTATATGGTGACCAGGAGGGGAAAGCAAAATTGTCCACCTCACCTTCACACTTATGCTGCAAATACCTTTTTTTAGTGATCACTCTATGCATATGTGCTAGAGATGAATAACGTTCTCCTATGGCTGTGTTTATCAAGTCTATCATGGACAGACTTGATGATTCTAATTCAATGAAAAATTATTCAATTACTATTTCAATTGTAATGCACTGCAATATGCAATACAGCAGAATATGTATCACAAGATGTATCACATTAAGCAAAGCACAATAATAGACAATGAACTACTATATGGAATAAGCACTGCATTCTGATAAGCATTACAGTATGCAATGCACTAAAATACACAATGCACCACTGCTTGCAGTGCTATATAACTCAACGCATCACTAATTACAATGCACTACAATATGCATTACTATTTGCAGTGCACCACTATTTGAAGTGCAGCACAATAAGCAATACAGCACAATACGCAATAAGCACTGCAATACAATACACAATAATCACTGCAATACAGCACGCAATGTATTACAATCAGCAATACACCACTATTTGTAGTGCACCACAATGAGCAATACACCACTATTTGCAGTGCACCACAATGAGCAATACAGCACAATTTGAAATGCACCACCACCGTTAATATAAGATTATCAGTATATGCAGTGCACCACAATATGCTATGTATCACAATCAGCAGTGCATGACATTGCAGTGTACCACTATAAGCAATGCACAGTACGCTCTGCATTATAATGAGCAGTACAGTGAGCGATGCACTGCAGTACATAATGCATAACAATGTGCAATGCACCACAATATGTAATACAGCACACTATGTACTGCATCTTAATAAGAAATGCGCTATAATATGTCATATGCACTGCATTACAATTAGCAATACAGCACTCGATGCACTACAATACATAATGCACAATAATACATAATTTAATGCATAACATTACGTAATCTACAAAAATCAGCAGTGCACCATAATAAGCAATACAGCGTGCGATGTACTACAAAACGTAATACAAATCAATATGCATCGTGATCTTTGATGCACCACAATAAGCAATTCAGCTTAATGCGCAATGCATCAATAAGCATGAAAGCATCGCAGTAAGCACCACAATATGCTATAACTACTGTACTACAATCAAAAATGCATCATTATTTTCAGTGTGCCCCCAATAAGTAATTTAGCACAATACACAACAAACACTACATTCAATAAGCAATACAGCACGTTGTGCACTACAATATACAATGTACTACAATCAGCTATGCACCACTATTTGCAATCCAACACAATGAACCACATCGGTAATGCAGCATCATAAGCAATGTACCACTATCTACAGTACAGTCCCAATAAACAGTAGCGCAGCACAATAAGCACTGCACACAATACTCAGTATGTTCTGCATTATAATAAGCAGTACAGCAAGCGATGCACTTCAGTGCATAATGCATAACAATGTGCAATTCACCACAATCAGTGATGCAACACAGTAATCAATGCAGAATACGCAATGCACCACAATATGTAATACAGCACAATGCGCAATGCATCTTAATAAGCAATGCACCATGATACACCATATGAACTGCATTACAATAAGCAATACACAATCTACGGAAATCATAAGCAATAATACAGCACAGCATGCAATGCACCATAATATACAATACAGCACAATATGCAATGACTCTCCTGTAAAATTTCTCTTTTGTGATATGGTGCCTTCACCTCTGACAAAGAAATTCAGACTGAGCAAAAGACAAAAAAAAAAAAAGATATATATCTTACCTTTTCTATAGCTTTAATTCCATATATACTTGCCGCTATAACATTTTCATAACTATGCTTATCAAATTTTTACACTTCCCTTTGATAGAAAAACATGAATACGTTTTTTTGCTCAAACTAACAGAATTTCTCTGGATTTCGTTTTTGAATCTTCAAGTCCCCAATTTTCATCGCGCATATTCACCCCTGCACTATTAGGCCACCTCAAAGGCATTGACTTGTTTCTCCATGCAATCACAAGACATGATAAAAAATTTTCACGGTGTTGATTTGTGACCATTAAAGACCATCCCCCTCTTCTCTTTCAAATGTTTGAGAGTTGTAGTACAACTGTGAGCAAATTATTTTCCCACTTGTATAATAGTGGGTGGGTAATTTTTGGCATTTAAAAAGTGGACAAGGGTTACCCCACATTAAAAAAAGTAAATAAAAAATTCCTGAATCACTCTTTCTCCCCTAAAGTGTTGTTTCGGACCCTTGTCCATCTTGTACTGATCTTTATCTGTCTTGACGATTGCTTAATAAACAGGGTGTTGTTATATCAGGGCTGTATAATGTATAGCCCACTTAATCCTCTTGTTTTCTTCACTATTTTTGGCTTCTCTACTTAGAATTGTGAAATATCCTGCCATTGGGATGTGGAGCGGAAAATAAAATTAATCAAAGAAATCGCAAAAGGCAGGGTGCTTTCTAGGAGAATATCTACCAAACTCTCTACTAAAAACACAATGCTTCTTTTCAGCTGCTGTAGTGGTTGAGTGGTCATAGTGACAAACTCGCATCACGACAGGGTTTAGGCTACAGTCACATTTTTCACAAAATGCAAAACAAATCTTAGAATGTGAAAGAAGTAGTAGTCACTTTTGCAAAAATGCTTACAGGAGGTAAGAAACGAGTAGACATCCAACCATCAATCATTAGCATTGTAGCATTTTGCTAAAGCTTTTTTTGCTAAAGGAATTTTTTATCACTGCATTACGAGAATCCGGGTTCAAACCCCACCGTCACCGCAGTGATGGTCGGCTGAAGTTGGTTTTCTGTGGTTCCCAACTTCGAGGCATGAATACGAGCCGATCTCTCTGTTAAAAAGTGTCTCTGCAGAGAGCAACAGGCCTACAACGGTATAATTATTCATTCATTACACTTCACACACTACGGGTTGAGAAAAAACTCTTAGTTTAAAAAATTGATTTCAGATGGCAGCACTACACATAACAAGCGTTACAAAGAAACAAACTTCACAGAAGGGTCTCGCTATACATACACACATATTCCAACATGTACCAATTCATTAGAAGTTCTGCTCTGGACAAGGTACATGTCTGGTTTAGTAGTAGTAATGTTCTTTTTCATATCTTATCTCGTGTTCATCTGTGGTGTTCTCCAAACATGCTCTTAAAATGGAACAGGAAAGAGGGACTTTTTTTTTGCTTCAGGCTTTTTTTATAGTTCTCTCAGTATTAGGATTTTATAGGAGGCACAAGTTGTACAGTTTTTAGAATTGAAAACATGAACCCCCTCCCATGTATCTTTCTTTCCTCTTTCTTTTCCAAGAGAAAAATAATTAATTTTACAATGAATATTTCCCATTGACTTTTTTGAAAAGTTTTTATATTCTATTGCAAGTATTACTGTGTTGCAACATCATTTTCCCCGAATTCTCTGGATTTCGGGAACGGGAAATCATATAAAATTCCCAAGAATGGGCGAGTGGGAATTCTCGCCAGAAACCCTACACTGAAGCATTTTCACACAGCTTAGAGAGAACAATTGTCGTCATTAGTATTATGGTTAAAGGATTTCAGACTTTTTGATGGTTATGAGTATTAAGTAAAATCAATAAAATCTTGTTATACTCGGCTCAAAATCTTTTAACTTTTTACGAGGGTGATTTTTAGATATAATGGTAAAGTATTTTATCCTTTCTGCTTGGCATGATGTTGCAACCCTTCAAGGATAAGATTATTCCATATGCACACCTTCATCTCGTTTTGCTCCCCCACCCCTATTATATTTTTTTGCCAACATGAGTTAGGGAAGGAGAAGGGAAAAAATCCAACTCCATTTCTTTTCCATTGTTTTAAAAATGTAAAGTATTCCATATTCCACAACTTTCTGCAGCTGAAGAACAAGTTTTATATTTTATTCAAATACAGTTTAGTGAGTAAAATTGGTGGCATATGGCAGCCCTACACATAACAAGCATTACACAGAAACAAACTTCACGTCAGGTTCACAACACATGCACACACGTTCCAACATGTACCGATTCGTTAGAAGTGCCGCAGAGGAATATGGCTGAGGTGCATGTGTGGTTTAGTAGTAGTCAAATGCAGTTTGACTGAGATGTAAGTTCCGATATGCTAAATATGATACATTTAAAATTATGTTAATGCATTCCAGTTAGTACCAAGTTTTCTGTGCATTCATGTGAGAAATTTTGAATTTTTTTTAAGATTTGGAGTAAAGATGATTACCAGATGATTTCCAAGAAATGTGCTACAGTTCTGCCTTACTCTCATTATTTCTACAGGTATGCTTGTTACTTTTTTTATTGCTCTAACAACTTTCACTGTACTAACATAATACTAAATCATTCAAATCTACATGGCCACAATCAGACAGAAAAATACACTTAGCCAGCTGAGGTAAACATGCCTTCTAGCTTGAGCTGTAACTAGGAGAGGGCTAGGAGCTCTGATGGCCCCAGGGGCTGGATCAGGAAGGGCACCGAGTTTATTGTTTTTCTATTTAAAATTACAGGTAGGGAGCACCAAAATCGACACTTGCCCTAGGCAACAGTAAATTTTCATATCTGGTAGCAGACTTGCTTCAGGTACCACCTGGTCCAGTTCTTATCATTTGTGCTGATAGGAGTCAGGGCAGAGTTCCAGCCATGTTTGAATACATACAAATTCAGGGCTATATAGTGAGGCTGTTTCATCTCTTTTATGTTGCGCTTGCTGCCTTGGTTCAGTGAGCCTGGTCTTAAAAATGCTGTGTGACGTCACAGCTCTGCTACTATTTTATAGTAGAATAAACACTAACAGCACTCAACCGGAATAATTTTGCACATTAGTCAGTTCTCCAATTTTATATTTTTTGCAATTATATATTCTAATGTTGTGCCCGAAAGGTTATTGTTTTAAGTATCTGGAATTTTCTAAATAAATACACCAATAACAATACAAATCAACATTGTATATATGAAATGAAAGAACATTTAAACACACATTTTTGTTATGGAAAGAGTGCAACAACAGTTGTTTAAATACATATTTCTGAAGTTAAATTCTGTAGAAAATAGGCAATTGTTTAATAATCATGTTGGTACTTGTCAGGGTTTGACAAATCTAAAAAGAATTAGGTTCCACCCAAATTTCTTAAGAGCCAATCATTTTTTTTTGGTTGAATAAAACAGTAAAAATTAATAGTTGCCATGGTGACCTGGCACCTGGGATTTGTTAAGCCCATGCCACAGTTTGTTACTCGCATAATATTGTTGTTCCGAATGAGTGGGAACTTTTATATTGGAATGCTCTTTTCAGATTTTTGATATAATTTACATCACAGTTGAAACCTTCAGAAACTGATATGCATCAAAAACCTGCAGACCCTGCTTATTCGTAAATTTTCCTTTCTCATTTACCAAAAATAGCTTTCATTATTTTCTTTTTCAGTGGTGTAACTGGCAGTGGACTATGCATATTATCTAAATGCTCGATCGTTGATTCTTCTCAGTGTCATTATATCTTGAATGGATTTGCTCATAAAATCTTGCATGGGGATTGGTTTGGTGGAAAACTTGTGGGCTTGTGCAAAGTTGTTTATCACGGTTTGAAAATTAATCTATACATTACACATGTAAGTATTCCTTAGTTTTATTTCTTCATTTGTGCAGTTATAGAGTATAAGAAGTTCTAAGTGTTTAAGAAATTACAAATAATTATCAAATCATTGCCAAGTTTGTGACAGTGAAAAAAAAAGCCTACCTTCTCTCTTGAAATCAAAATAAATTTTATTTATACGGATGTTAATGATGTCTTGTTATAAGAACACCAATAGAAGAAACTGTAAAATCCCCCCCCCCCCCCCAATTGATACAAGAAAGAGTAAACTCAAGCATTTGCTCATATTATCTGTTACTCACAAATATAAGAAATGCTAATTACATTCCCATTCATTATCATTTCTTTTTTTCTTTTGTTGAATTTGAGCAACATCAGCAGATTAGAGTATCTTTCTTGAGTTGTGAGAGATGAAATTTTTTTGAAATGAATACATTTTGTATGTGCAATGATTTCAAATTCACTTTTTAATCTTTTAGCTTCATGCAGAGTATGATCATTTGCGGGATCAATATTTGCCTCACAGAATTGTTCAAGCATTTGAATTTAGTCAGTTTATTAAGATGACATCAGAATCCGCTGATCTAAGTTTGATTGCTGGAGATCTCAACACAGAGAGCCATCATTTGGCATATCAGCTTATCATAAATAATATTGGCTGTTCAGATTCTTATATTGAAAGCTTCAATGCAAAGGTACAGGTTTTTTGTGTTTTTATGGAATCTTATCAATAAAATTGAGTTTGTCACAGATGTAGTTCAATCATTTACAGAGTAAATTTTAGGTTAGAATTCCACAAATGGGTTTTTTGTTGTTTTAGTAGGTTTAACTTATTGCTACTGAATTGACTTGGTGTCATCAATTATTGTAGGATACGGAAATAGTTTCGGCAACTTGTGGTCATCCAGATAATTTGTACACTAGTCGTCAAGAACTTCAAGACTTTCCTAGTGGCAAGCGTATTGACTACATTATGTATAGATGTGGAAAAGGTAATTGATTAATAATTGTCAAAATATATTGTTTGATATTTTTTTATCAGTAACTGATATTCGTTTCAATTATAAGGTTCTCACAACCTTACACACACTCTATTGATTCCTTATGCTTCAATCAAAGTTTCATTACAACTGTTTTTTTGCATATATAAAAGTGTGAATTCATTAGTGAGTTTTTTTTTTTTTTTTTTTGCCTCTTTTGATCATGTAAAACAGATTCTGTTTAAGAAGCACCTGCTTAAGATTTTTCCTGTTTAAGTCTTATTTCCAGAGTCCTGATTTTTCCCCTACATCAAATCTGGTAAAATTTCCCCTGCAATAGGAGAAAATCACAAAGGAACAGTGACATAAATCCACCAAAAAAGATTATTCAATTTTTCGATCACCTTTTTTTGCCCTTATCCTCCCATCGTCAATGGTGAAACAGACTGATATAATGTATACATATACATCAATGAATTGACATCATTGTGTGCCTCCCAGCCTTTCAAGTCTCTGGGTGGCATGCGGTTTAGACCCCTTCAGAAAGTCTCACCTCGGAAACGTTTATTTTCGCTGTGCTTGCCTGCTTCAACTGAATTATACTGCCTTCTTTGTCTGCTAAGGCTGCTTAGTGAAATAATATTGCCATCTTTCTGGTTGTGGTGAAAATCGAGTCAATATTGGCAGGGGCCCCCTTTATCGGAGCGATGGCATTGAAGACCCTATCTTCAGAAGGGTATAGACTTGGTTAAAAGGGTGCAAAGAACAAATTGTTGAAATTCGCCCTAAGACTTTGAATATTCAATACAAGAAATTTATTGATGAATTTCTTGACTTTGCTGATTTCCTCCAGAGGTTGCTGATCTCGATTCTCAAATCCTCAGGAATTATTGGCATTTGCCTCTAACTTATTTAATTGTTCTTCATTTAGTACTGAATTACTTTTGTGTTGTCTCTCCGGAAAAAAATGGAGTAAGCACATTTGTAGTGAATTAAAAGTATTTTTCGTTTACAATCTATTTCAGGTACATCCGTGAAGTGTCTGTCAAGTGAAATGCCACTGAAAAAAGTGCCAAATTCTATTTTACCGTACTCTGATCACGAAGCTGTGGTGTGTGAGCTCCATGTTTTCAAGTCTAATGGTAAGATATTATGGATGATTATATTTCAACTTAAGTGAGAAATTAGATTCATTGTTTGCTTTTATTGCTCAGTAAATGTATCTCTGTGTTTGCCTTGGATCGAAAATGAAGTTTAGTGTTAGTTTGTGTTTATGTTTATTAACTTGGATGTTGTCTTGCAGCTGATAATAACACTGCAGCGTGTGAATCTAATCCTTCTGCAACATTGGCATCATTGAACGGTTGCCGTGAAGTTCTGACCAAGTCTATTCAAGAATTGAGGAGCAGTCGGCGCTTTTATGTGATTATTGGTTTTATCGCATTTATCATTATGATTTGTTTCATGGCTGTACGACTTGGTAATGCTTATGATGTGTTATTGAGAATCCTGCTCATTGTCTCTACAACGGTGTTTCTGTTTTGTTTTTGGATGGCAACGATTATGAACACTATTGAATACAGTGCTTTGATATCATGTTCCAATTCGATGGAGATCCTCATAAATTCCTTGGTCAGTGAATATGGCTTAGAACTGCCAGTAAACCCCTTGAATAGCCATTGTGATAAAAGAGATTCTGCATAACATAGATCTATTTCGCTCGAAATATATTTTGGAAGAGATTTTCTCAAATTAGGTTTTTATTTTAAAACTTCCAGAATATTAACTACAGCAAAACCTTGATATAACAATACTCTGGGGACCGAAAGAAAATATTATTGTAGAGGGATTATCGTTACATCAAGAGGTAGTGGTTTAGTGTTAAAATATTGAAATTTCCGAATAAGACAAAAAATAAAATTGTAGAGCTGTGAATCCCAATGTGGGGCCAATTTGAGAATGAGTTTTTCTATCGAGGCTTGGAACTTTTCAGAACTCCCATTTTTATATTGATTCAAAAATTTATACTTTTTTAACAATTTCTTGACGGCTCTTTTCTTTTAATGTTTTTTTACAAGGGATTTGACCAGGGGTTCTCAACGTTGTGTGTTCCTTGGACAATTTGTGCCAGTAAGATGAAGTCAACGGATCCCATATGCCAATAAAATGAAAAATGAAGGCACATGAACCTTTTTACAAAATATTCTATATATAGCAATGTAAAAACAATGAGTTTATTTCTTTCTCATTCTTGCTGACAAACCCCCAAGAGCCCTGCCATTCCCCCATGCTTATAAAAGGATATCCAAAAGAATCTCTGATGTGTAGCACTCGCGATTACTCGCGATGTTCATTCTGAGAGCGCATAAGTAATGAAACGTATGTGGAGCGGCTGGCTGATCCGCCATCCCCTGCAGCCAGCGCATTGTGACCCCACACATCTCCATGAATGTTGGAACATTTAATAATAGCTTTGAGTGCAAGTGAAAAATAAATAAATATAATCATTAAAAAAATTGAAGATGTAAGGGGTAAAACAGGGAAAAAAATAGCGTTACAGGCGAGATTCGAAGCATGAACTTTTCGGTTGCCTTTGATTCTGCATTGTCGTCGTCATATCAACTGCTAAACAGTTGCCGATAGCCATTCATAATTAAATATATCAATTCTCAAACATATATTTGTCTCTAATGCACATGCTCTCTCAACATGGACACCTATAGTAATCACGAGCATTAGACTCAGTTTCTCTCAGATATCATTTTATTAGGGGGTGGGGCCTCTGCTCCTAGGACTCCTGGAAGATTCCAGTCATAAGAACTACTGCTTTTAACTGAGTAAATGACTTGTTTGGCTCCCTCAAGGTAAATAGTTTACTTTTTTAATAACCAGCCGAAGCAAAAATAATAGCGAGGCTAGATCCCCCAAGAAGGTAACCTAATGGCCCTGAGCAAAGCCAGATATGTCTTAATTCTAGAATTTTGGGAGCCCTCTCAGCCCCGATTTTATATATTCTGTGGGAGAAAGGGAATAGCATCTAAAAATTCATACATCATTACAAAATATACAAGAATGCTGAAAAATAATCGTACAAAAAAATGTAGACTTAATTAAATGTAAATGAACAAAAAAGTGATTTATTAAAAACTTTTAACCGAAAAAATTTCAAATCGATAAAAGAAATAATTCCAGAACCAATTAAAATTAGGACCTAATGAAAGAAATTGTCTAAGAACTAATGAAATTCAGAATCAATAAATGGAAAATGAGAAAAATAGTTGGCGGAGAGTTATATAGTAAAAAATAGTTTCCAGCACCCCTGAAAGTTAAAAAAAATAAAAGAAATAATTCCAGAATGAATGAAAACTTAGAACTAAAACAGTCTCCCCTTCCCCCCCAAGAAAAAACGCAGGATTTTGTGTGACTGCACTTGTCGCACACCCTTAAGAGCTGCTTTGATTACAAGTAACGGGGGAAAGAAACAGAACCAGGGTGGGGGGTGCACAGCCTCGGAGTGGTAAAATTTTAGAATGCAAGGCATAAAATAACTTAGTTATAGAACTATGAAGTTTTACTGGGGGTGGGGGGGTTCCCCCTCTTGTCAGAAGTTCTAGTTATGGCCCTGACAGGAAGACATCAAGATTTCAAAGATGCTTTCGCTGGACATGGCCTAAAAAAAAGTTTAGGAACCACTATTGTAGAGGGATTTATCGTTATATCGAGTATTGTTGTAGCGAAGTTTCACTCTCAGAACAAATATATCTTCTGTAGCCTGTAAATGACACTTTGCTCAAGCACATATTTTCTTAAAATGTATTTTTTTAATACACGTTTGGTCCTCTCTACTCATTTCATAGGTCATATTCCAAAATAGATTACCTTTTTTTTAATTTTTTTTTTTCAAACAATATGATTCCATTGTACTTATATATGTAAATCAGGAAATTTTTATGGAATGTTTTTTTTTTTTTTTTTTTTTTTTTTGCTCAAACATGTTGTTTTAATAATACACATAATATTGAGCTTATATGCAAGAACATTTGCTCATGCATCAATGAATAAAATCTCGCCAAAAATGAATGCCACGTTTCATAAATTTTGTAGCATTTTACACATGTAATTACTTTTTTATTGTTTTCTGTGTGTTTTTTGTTCTTGTTAATCTTGAACTAAAAGACTTAAGCATTATGTACCTGGTGCAAACTATTTTTTCTCTACAAATTCACTACTACTACACTGTACATGCACCTCATAAACATTCCTCCAGGGAATTTCTAAAAAATTAATGCATGTCACAAAGTGTAGTGTGTGTTTATAAATAAATTAACCACCATCGTACAGAATGTGTGTCTTATTTCTTGCATCCAATGATATGCACATGAGTCAGTTGTAATTGTCTGTATAAGATTAAAATTTTGAATTTTAGTTCATTTGTGCTGTCCATTCCTGTGCAGCCAGCCCTTTCTTCTCAACATCTCTAATTACGCATGCAGGCACTGTCTAATTCATGGGGTGTCTTCAATTTACCTATTTCTTGTTCCCTGCACCAAAAATAATTGCAATTCCCAGAATAATTCAAAGCCGTAACTGATATTATGGCGCATGTAAATTAACCGGAAAACCGGTTAACCCCCCTGCCTCAACTACTTGAAGGTATAAAACAAATGCATATGTTTTTATTTGTGGGATAGGTGTGTCCCAGGAAACGCTCTATTTAGCAGCGACGACAAATAGTGCCACTACCCTTATAGAAAAGCCAATTTTCCAACCAAACAACTTTTAAGGGGCCTTTCAAGTATCACGTCGTCATCGATGGGGGGAGATGGGGTTTCCGATTTGCCTACTTTTGATGGGGGGGGGGGGGGTTTGGATAATGCTTACGTCATCAACCACCCCTTATGAAAATACGAGTTAGGATTCAGAGGGGCAGAGCCAGGGCCGTCTTAAGAGTATCATGGGCCCCCGGGCCAATTGATTTTTCTGAGGCCTTACCGAACGAATTCTCGAAAATCTTCGAAAATTTCAACCAGATCTCATTTTTGTGAGGCCCCTCTTCACTTGAGGCCCCCGGGCCCATGCCTTAAGACGGCACTAGGCAGAGCTGATGACGAAATTTTGCTGACAAGGGGGGGGGGGGTCAAAAAAGGCTAAAAATTTGCTTGAACGGCCCCTAATGTACTGACTAGGATTACCAGGTTTAAAACTTGGGACAACTGCACACGCACGTCCTTGGCAACGAAACTTTTCCTAATTTCCACAAAACAGACGAAAAGTGGGCTTCGAAATACGGGACATTGCCAATTATCACCAAAAATTACGCTAAAAGTAAGCAAAATCGCCAATCACGGAAAAGTGAAGCGCCACTTCAAATTTCAGTGAATTCTTGTTTGTAGTCGTAATGTAATTTCTGAATTGCAAAGATAATTTTAATCGTTGATATGAAGAATAAATAGTCAAGTTCACTTTGTTGAAAACACGTGAAAAACCGAGACGTTTTTGCAAGAAGAAAGTCGGGACAGCTAAAAACCAACTGGGACTGTCCCGGAAAATGCAGGATATATGGTCATTTCAACTACAGTGCTATAAAACTGAAAATCGTTCATGAAGATCCAAAGCATGCAGAAAAAAGACAAATATTTTTCAAACTACACTTTTTATTTAAATCTTCCATTTTTTTTTCTTTGTAATAAGTGTGTTGTTTTTTTTTTAAATGTTCGACTTTGGCGAGCTCCTCGCAATTACCCGGTGTATGTATTGAACTGCGAGTTTCGTCGAGACGTGTAATATTGATAATTTTCTCATTTTTTTCGGAGGAGCTCGCGAATTTCGCTGGAAAAGAAACCAACATCATCTTTCGTCGATCCAAAATTCTTCGTGAGCTAGAAATATTTGGAGCTCGGGATTATGGCGGCCGAATCTTTCGTAAGATTGTTTTTCGTTTTGGTTTATTCAATACATTTATTGAAAAACGATTACCGAATGCCTATTTTCATCCGAACAATACGGAGAAAGGTTTCAAGTTGGTTCACTGATAGCGGCGCGATTATCCGGCTCGAAATTAACTTGTTATTGTCTTCATTACTAGGTCGTGACTGGGTTGGGGGCAACACCGCGCTCGACCTCAAACTTCAACGAAGCTTTTGAACACATTCGCCCCCATCCCACAGGGTGAGCTGATTTGATACAATAGTGCGTACGTTTTTGAGGGAAATGGGCATGGCAAAAGGGCCGGCCCGATCACTTCACCCCACTTATCAAAATCAAATCAGAAATTTAAAATATAGGCTACAGTGAACAAAGCCACAACAACTGGAGGTCGGGCTGGGCTGGTGCACTGAAATAGATGGGGGGTGGCACAGAGGTGCTTCTTTTGCTAGAAAAGCATCTGAAAGCATGATAAAAAGTCGCCAAGAGTGAAGCGGAGTAATGATTTCGGATGTCTTTGTTGCCAAAGAAAAAAGTGCCACCATCAGTGTCATCTTAACGCATGGGCCCACCCGGGCCTCAAGAGAAGAAGGGCCTCACAAAAATGAGATCCGGTTGAAATTTTCTAGAATTTACCAGGTAGGACCTCTGAAAAACTACTTGGCCCAGGGGCCCATGATGCTCTTAAGACGGCCCTGGCCACGATGGCTGCTAAAGCCATAAAATAGGATCGCAACAAACAACAGTAACATCCTCAGACTAAATAGGGGAATCAAGATTAAAAATATAACATCCTAAACTAGATATAGGATTTGAAATAATAAATAACGAGAACTCTCTTTTAAGTAATACAACCATTCCTCCTGATATATAAATAAATATTCTCTGGAATGTAAATGTGTGCACAGATGGCAAAATGTCACAAGTCACTTTTTTCCTAGAAAATTGAGTTCGCATTCTGGGGAATGTGAAATTCGTCAAAGTTTTATAAGGTGGCGAAATTTGTTTTTTCCCTTTCAGTTTATGAGGCGATAATGGAGGCAAATTGTGAAATTTTGAAAAAGTGACATAACATTTTGCTGTCTGAGCACAGAAATTTACGTAAGGATTCTATTTTACGTAATGCAATGGGTCATGGAAAAATAATTCTTAGGGTTCAATAAAAACGCAATTGCCGGATTATTCTAATGGTTATTATGCAAAAAAAAAGAGGTTCTTATAGCTGTATTCACAGACAGAGTTTAACTGCAATTTCAGGTTAAAAGATTAGAGGTCAACACGGAGAGATTGGTTGAATTCAGGATTTTAACTAATCTGTGTATCTCTAATCCTTTTACCCTCAACTGACACATTGCTCAACAAGCCACTCCCTTGAGAAAGAAATGCATCCTGTTATCATTACCTTTCAAGCAGGTTATTTACATGTGCTTGACAAATTTATGAAGTTTTTGTATTTTTTCTTTCCGTTATTTCATTTGTCGAAGTTTCCGTGAGGTCAAAATGACCCCACCTCGCCATTTGCATAACACATTTTTTTTTTCTGATGGTCGGGGTGTTAAGATCAAAATGCCGTCTCAGAAGAGCGCCAGTTTTCTTGATAACAGTATCAAATTATTGGTGAAACGTTGGATATCCAAGGTGAGCATGAGGATAGTACTTTTAGTAAATTGTACGTAAGATCTGTGAGAGACAATAATATGTCATAGTATTGTTTGCAAGGACTGTCCAGGAGTTTGAATGTGACTAATTTTACTGCTGGTGAAAATAGAGCAAACACTATTTTAATTTGTAAATTTTATTTTCTTAGTGTATTTTCATCATATCTGTTCAGTTTTTAATCATGAAAGTTGCGTTAGAAAAATTTAATATACAATTGAAAAAAAATTCAAAAGGCATGTATCTTCCCATTTTTTCAAATGTCCCAAATTTTCAAATTTTTGGGAAAATAATTAAAGAAATCTTAAAAATTTAGTGAATTGATTGACAGATGAATGAAGGCATGTAAAAAACTCATTGCTTTTTTATGAAGACTTTTTTTTCCTGATTTTCAAAATGCATTAATACTTGCTGGGGTTAAAATTACCTTACGGTGCCAGTTACGCACCAAATTTTCACAATGCCAGTTAAGGGTTAACCTGTGATTGCAGTTGAACTCTGTCTGTGAATACCGTCGTTAAAGATCCTGATATTTTTAGATACACTAAACATAGAAGGCATGATTAAAAAAACACGGTACGACCTGGCGATGACTGAGAAGGGTAGTTCCTACACCACAGCTATTCATGCTAAAATGGAATAAAGAAAAGAAGGCTATTTTCAAACAACACGCATGGAAAACAAAGAAGGATCAAGGTTAGGTAACTATATAGGAGCAACAGAAAAAAATAAAACGCCAGGCAAAAGAATCAACCACCTGTAAGAATCAAAATGGCTGAACCAAGCATGATTCTTATAAATGGTGGGAACTATTAAAGAAGGTGCCCTGAATGCTATTGCATGACAAAAAAAATTCATCGCCAATATTGAAAAAAAGGATGTTGCTCTTCAGGGAGCACATTGTATTTATATGACTTACTTAGATTTGAATGATATAATATAACCTGTCTTTAACAGGACCTGTATTAAGCGGAAACTTGTCTTCAACAGAAGAAAAAAAAATTGTGGTTCCATGATTTCAATGCCAAAATACACATTAAAAACCTGGATTAAATGGAACCTGTCTAACGCAGAAATAGAAAGGAAAATGTAAGGAAGAAAAAAAAGAATGAAAGAAAAGTGTAAAGACGAACACTGTGAGTGTTTGGCGACCAATGGACTAAAGGATCATACAAAATGTTAAATTGCTCCCCCCAAAATTTTTTACGCAATCTATGCTTGCACAAATGTTAGTTTTATATCATACACCCATAGATTAGCGAAATTGTTTCTGTTTTGATACACCAACCTTTTATGAAATATTTCGTAAAAGCATGGTTTTCTATGGGAGAAATCAGTTCAATTCAGGTTGAATTTCCAAATGATATACACTGCTCAAAACAATTAGGGGAGCAAGCAAAAAAGTGAAGAAAACCGTGCGCGACAGCCACGTATTGGCACACAATGGATAGTACACGCGTATCAATGCGCAATACGGAAAAAATACGTAAAAAAAATTTGGAATTAAGCTTTAATTCTTTGAAAAAATGGAAAAAACATGAAAAGATGATTTGGGGCAACAATTTGGTTACATGTAAACGATAAAAAAAAGTACTGTTTAAACATGATGCATGAGTTTTAATAGGGCGTGTGGTCTCCTCGAACAGCTAAGACTGCTGCACACCTGTTTGCCATGGATGCGATGAGGTTATCGATCAGACTTTGGGGAATACTGTTCCACTCCTCAAGAAGTGCAATCTGCAAGTCTCGGACAGTAACAGGCGGCCTTGGTCGTGCAGCAATGCGTCGTCCGAGCATGTCCCAAACATGCTAGATTGGATTCATGTCAGGAGAGCACGCTGGCTATTCCATACGCTGTATTGTTTCAGCTTCAAGCATGTTCTCCACCAGACGAACTCTATGCGGTCGGGCATTATCA
Organism: Pholcus phalangioides; assembly: GCF_987345545.1. Lineage (NCBI taxonomy): Eukaryota > Metazoa > Arthropoda > Arachnida > Araneae > Pholcidae > Pholcus > Pholcus phalangioides. The sequence continues at coordinate 20,214,551 of NW_028301628.1, forward strand.
TCCTGGAAAACAAAGGAATCTCCAATGGCTCCAGCGTAAGTGATGACATGAGGTCGCAGTATCTCGTCTGCATACCTTCGGGCCATCAAAGTGCCATTCCGAATGATATGCAGGTCCGTACCATCCAACCAGCTCGTCTGTATTGTGACCTTTCACGAACGAATGCAGGGTTATTTCGAGTGCCCGTCTCTCCATACCAGAACACGTCGAGTGTCACACTCCAGACTGAATCGGGACTTGTCTGTAAACAGCACTTGGCTCCAATCATGTTGCTTCCAATCTCGATGTTCAGCAGCCCATCTTCTTCGGGCCGCACGGTGGCGTGGGGTCAACAGAATGCAGACCATTGGCCTATGTGCATAGAGCCCTCCCTCATGAAGCCAATTACGTACTGTTTGGCTGGAAACCCTTCGTCCTGTTGCCAAGAACAACCGTCTTTGCAGCTGCATAGCATTCTTTGTTCTGTTTCGACGGGCTGTTAACTGTACATACCGGTCATCAGTTGCTGTAGTGGCGCGTGGCCGACCTTGCCCTGGTCGACGTCTAACATTTCCTGTTTCTTGGAATCGATTCCACAGCCTTGCAACAACACTTCTGGCGACTCCAACAGCGTCCACAACACTACGTTGTGTTTGCCCGGATTCCAGTCTGCCTATAACACGCCATGCCATTCCGGTAAATCACGCTGTTGAGACATCCTCAAGTCACCTTGTCTCCAAAAAAAATACTGCGCAATCGAATTTCACAGTTACGGCAGTAAAACAGACGTTTCTGCAACATCCCGATTTCTGCCCTTATCTCCTTTTTCTGGTTTTTGACGTCATAAACTTTGATTTGCATATGAAGTTTTCTTCTTCCTTTTCCTGCTAGGCTTTAAATTATGGATGATTCATTTTATGTTACTTATCGGTATACATCTTTGCGTAATTTTGTTAAAACCATGTGCTCCCCTAATTGTTTTGAGCAGTGTATGTAGGACTTTACAAACTGTTTTTATGAATTTTTAAATATTTAAGGAATTTTTGCCCATCCTGTATATGTATATAGTGTAATGTTGAAGTAAGTGCAGTATATGCATGAGTTTTTAATAACTAATGTGTCATATCAAGTGATAAATATTTAATAATTATTATTACTTACTAATTAATAATTTATTTTTGAATTATTTACTTTATTTTCAATTAATTTATTTTATTTAAATTTTTTTGAGATCGTTACATAATTTCACACATTATGTCAATTGAACCTCGATTAAGCGGAAGACTGTGTTTCAACGGAAAAAATCTCTGTCCCTTGTGATTCTGTTGAAGACAAGTATTACTGTATTAATTTATGGTTCTCATTTCAGGCTATGTTAGAGAAAATGAATAGGTATATAAGCCCAGTTAATCCTGCTGTTTATCCTCACCTAACTCTCGTCCTGTTAGGTATCGGGATTTTCTTCATGGCGTGGTTCTTTGTGTATCCTTTATCATGTTTGTGTGTGTGTCTCCAATGTCTGTTAAATAATTAAAACTGCTTACTTAAAAATTTTTATAAACTTTTTTTATTGAATATTGTATGTTTGGATTTTAGTACCCCAGCAACGGGATAGAACATCTGTTCTCCCAGTATTAATGTTCGTATTAGAGGACTTGTCCATTTCAGCATGTTTTGCAATAATAATAGTAAAATATCTCTATAATGGTCAAAATGACTGCTGTCATTCTAGGTTAAACTTCATTTTACCCCCTAAACTAAGAAACCCAGAATATTCATACTTGAGGAATTTAAAAGCCTCAACAAGATGAGAAAAGTCATGAAATTTCTCAAGTACCTGAGTTCGGGTGTAATTGCATGTCAAAGTATGTTTGTGGTGAAAATGGTAGCTTCTCTCTTAATGTTGAACTTATTGATTCCAGCCAGAACAACACAATACATTGTTGTTTGTCACTTGATTCAATTTTTTGGCGTTTATCCTTAGAGTTGTACTCGTGGCAGTATCAAATTTAAGTGCAGCATGCGAAAAAACAAGGTCTTAAAAAAATTCACAAAATACTTTGGGTATTAATGGTATTTTTCCTAATTTAAAAATGGAAATCAAATACAGTCGCTAACAGACTTTTCAATGCGAATTTCGTCTGATGCATTTTGACAAGCCAAAGCTAAAAAATCAGTTGTCAAAATGTCGGTATATTCTATATTTCCTAAAGAATTTAAAAATTCATGTTCTCTCATCGTCTCAATTTTCCTGAATAATCTGTGAACACGTTATAATTTGTTTTTTTTTTAATCTCGCATCCCCAAAAATGCTTTGCCACATCCTTTGTTAAGAACCACTGATGTAGTAGCATTACAGTGCCATTTGTTAGTTTAGTTTTTAATTTTTACTCAGTATCTGGTTGCAGTCTTCTACTCTAAATACTCGGTTGAGTTCAGTTCTTAAAAGAATTGTTTTTTTCCTGAATTTTTTTGAATATTGTAAATTTCACTTTCTTCTATTTCCTTGACATATATATCAAGTTATGAAGTCACATCTACCAAATTCACGAGAGACATTTTCAAAGAGATGCTGATTTCAATGGTTGCAGCGGTATTCCTTGGATTCGGGATATTGTTTCTTTTGTTGTGGGTTGGAATATATGTTTGATATTCAGGTGTGTATGCCATATCGCTTGATTGTTTCAGTTCTGTTTCTGTAAATTTTGAGATAGTTTGTTTTGTTGTTATTCACTATCATTCATTGTGTTTTAACTCTTTGACTACTAACGAGACATATATGTCCCACTAAAATTTCAAAAATTACTATTGGAACAAAAAAATTTTCGGAAACCAACTAATATATCCCAGCCATAGAGCCAGACCAGTTTGATCATGTTGGTTATTCAGATAGTGCTCTGCAGTTACCTTGCTCAAAACCATATACATTTATGTATACCATCTCCTCATATGTATAACACCATTGACTATGACTTCAATATGTGTCCCATCCCTGGTTCGAATGCACTTGGTAAAAAAATCCCAAACACTGAATTTGTTACGTTTGTGACCTATTTTGTCTATTGTTATAGTAAATGAGGTCAAAAAATAAATTTAAAAAATATGTTGTCAAATGATTAAAACGTGCAGAACTTTCAATTGTTCAATTGAAACGTTAATAATTAATTTGATTAATAAATGTTGAATACTTGAAGGGTTTTTTTTTCAATCAAGAATAAGAATTTAACATTTTTAATGACAGTTAAACTCTTGAGTGTGCACGAGAATAATGTCACACTGACATCATAATGCATTGTCTTTATACAGTTCTCGGCAAGTACTGTCAAAGAACATTTATTTTTTTCTGTTTTCCATTTTATTCGCATGGCAGATGGATGCTCATTGTGAAAATGTGGGAAATGCCCTACACCATACATCAGATTTAAGATATTGAATCTTGGAGGCATTACCATACCTGCTGTGCTATCCCCAAAAGTCAAGCACTCAATGATGATCTGCACCTGAAGCAGTGTTATCGTGTTGACGGTTTCGCCAGAGACTTTCTCTGTGGAGAGAGCGGGCTGACATTCAACGTGAGATTTAAACAACACAAATATTCCAGCACCTATCACTTCAGACAAAGACAACAAAAGTAAATTGATAAGTGGCTTCAGCAATCATCCATATAACAATATTGTGCACCTGGAAACATAATTATAGATTAAGGGCGATCAGGCTCAATAACGATGATTAATCTAGAAATCTTGCATATACAACAACCATCGACTGTCCCTTGACGCTGGGAGCATCCAGAGGTTCAGTGAGTGTCCTGCGCTAAATGGCAACCTAGGATGCTGACATTCCACTCGTGGCCACACAGTCAGTTCAGGATGCCGCAGCTTGCATTGTTGCAGATACTGGACGTCTAGTCACCATAGTGCCCGTCCTGAAATGTCTGGATGAAATGTCTTCATTCTGCTATTCATGTCACAAAAAAGATGCATCTACAATGAGCATATCTGCTACTTTAGCAGTAAAAAATCTGAAATCGCAGCAGCATAATCAGGTGTCACTGTGGTCATTGTAAATAAAAATCAAAATTGCACACTGATTGCATTCATGCAGAAATAGATGTAATTACTAGGTAATCTTGTTGACAACGATTATATAAATTGTCTCAAATTTGAGCACGGTTAAGCCCAATATATGTGACGCATAAAAAAAATTAGTAACTGATAGATCATTGCTTTCTTGTGTGGCTACAGCTGTAAAGGTTCAATCGGTTCCAGCCGCTAATTACTGAGATACTATATGAGAGACACACAACTCTAATGACATAAATGAATTAGCCCATACATAAAATCAAAGCACTCATTCTGGCATGTACCACTTAGTTAGAAATAAACCAAGAGAAATAACCCTCTATGACATGCATATGTTACAGTTAAAATGTGGAAATCAGGTTGTGTGCACATTACCTAGGTAATCTGCTGATTAACTAGGCCTGCCAGTTAAAGTGAAGAAAATTATTTTATTTCTAAAATTACCTTGGTAATCCGCACTTTACTTGACAAAATACGTTGATGTGCACATTACTTAGGTAAGTATTGTAGAAAACTTATTTTGTTGATGGTTCGACACACACTTTAATGGATCGGCATAGTAGGTCTATGGATTACCTAGGTTATGTGCACATTAACGACTTTTGAGCTTTAAGGGTAACATATATATGTTTAACCCTCTACGATCCAGCTCACATTTGAATATACCGTATTCTCTTGCATTAGCTGGCATGCGGCGAACTCAAGGAACACCAGATTTTTGAATGTTGGGGTCTGGTTTGTTCCCGGCATGCTAGAAAAATTGAAAAATTTAGTCACAGTATGCATTCAGGCAATATGTTTTTATGATAAATATATCTAATATTTATCCAGAATCCATGATTTGAATTCCCCGGCATGCTGGGAAATTTGGGCTTTTTTGGCATGTTGGTCTCCCTCAATGTTTGCCAGCTAATGCGAGGAGAATACGGTACATGGTTAAAAAGCTGTCATACATATTTCTTTTCTCAATTTTTTTGATATTTTAGAAAGTACATCTTTTAGTGTCATTTCAGAAGAAAATACAGCTGCATAAGTACTCGTACTATACCTTTTGTTTTACTGTATTTAGAAATACTTGAATCTATGTTGTTGTCATTTTTTTAAAACTGCTGAAATTTTATGTGGCCGGAGATTTATAAAATCGCACAAAATTGAGGAAATTCACAATAAATTTCAAGGTGGTAACTTTGCACATCAAGATTTTATCTGTTTACACAGAATGATTACTTAATCCCCCCCCCCCTTTCCACATTTTACTGGCAACCCTGTCTCTCTTAGAGAGGCACACTTCCAATTAGAAAAATTATCCAAATAGCATGTCATCCATGTTGTAAGAGGTTGTATAACTATCAAAATATAACAAATAACTTTTTATATGGGCATCCTGTGCTCAAAAACCTAATTAGAAAGTTGCTGCCTTATCTCTTGTGAGACAAAAAAAAAAAAAAAATCTTTTAGTGAAATATTCGCTGAGATATTTGATTTTAAAAATTTGATGGAAGTTGGGGGAGGAGACATAAACTAAGAGACCATGCTTCTTTCCGTGATTTATGCTGTTTTTCCCCGTTTCCTTTATTTTCAAATTTAAATATCTCTGCAAATATTGCACTTAGAAACATGGAATTTTTTTGTTGGCCTCAAGAAAGACAGGGCAAGATCTTTCTAATTTGGTTTTTGAGGACAGGGTGCCCACAAGTTATTGCTTTTATTTTAATAACTATACAACTCCTTGCAACATGAATGGCGTATTTGAGCTCCACACTTTATTTGGATAATTTTTCTATTTGTAAGTGTGCCTCTAGGATCGACGATTCACCAGTAAAATGTGGCAAGGGGAATTAAGTAATCACCCTGTATAAATAACATTAAAATCAAGGCTAACTGTATGTGTTTTTACCCCAATTAACCATTTTAGCTAATTAGAAACTCTGCTCTAATTAAATTGCTGTGTTTATGTATTGTTTCAATTAAAAATATGCTAATAGCACACATTTACATCTGTATTTAAAAAAAAAAATCAATACGTTTTTGTAGGGGTTGAACCATGTAGATGGTTGGTTAAGCAGTAGCTGAAGTAATGTTTTGCAAATCGCTGAACAGAAATGTCCTTGATCTTCCATCATTCAATCACGCTCGTATTTAACCTTTGAAAATGCTGTTTTAAATAGATTATGTTCTTGTTGTAGTTTCTAATTGAATTTTATTTTCTTTGTAGGCCATTTATGTGCTTGTTCAGGGAGTTTCAGTGCACTTTTTTATTTTCAAATATTTTTGTATGTTCGATTGTTTCCTTGAAAAGGAAGAGTAAATATTTTACAAGTTTTGTCACGTTTTTTTTTTTCTTAGTGAATTCTTTCTTTCTAATAAAGATGGTGAACTTGTTACAATTGTAGTGTCTATAGTTGGTGCAATGGTTTACACTAAGGAGTGCACAACCTTTCCAGTCGCCAATACAGATGTGCACGATGGTTGTGTACTCTTCATGTTGCCTGGATTGATAATTGTTACTAATTCATTTCTTGGGCCATAAGGTGGTGCACGCATGATTAACATCAGTGTTTCCCAAAGTGAGCAATATGGCCCCCTTGGGGGGGGGCGGTAGAAGCTTTGGGTTTAATATAGGATCCTATGGATTGGTGTGGGTAGGGGCCGATGGACCAAAAAGTTTGGGAAACTATGACCACCATGCATAGGCAGAGATAGACTTGGAAGTCGGGGGGGGGGGGGGGGAATGATGATGTCAATTCATGTACGTACAAATATATTAGATCTGCCCACGCCTCTCCTCCCCCCCCCCCCCCGTATCTCTGCCCATGCCCATGCTACCATGATTATGTAGCATGAATTATATAGGGGATGATTTAACAAATGTGGCTTTTTGAATAGAACGTAATAATCATTATCAGCATCACTTTGAATGACAAGCACAGGATGATCCCCACAGAAATCTCTGTTAAAATTGCCGATTTTAGCATAGAAATGTGGAAATTTAGTGGAGTTTTCCGCCACATCAATAATTTAAAAATTGAATTGAATTTTGATTTTCGAAATATTGAGTTCGCTTAGAAAAACGAAGCCCAGAAAATTAAATATAAAATGAGCCAGATCCACTTTTGAGGTGGATATCCATGCAATAACATTAATTTCAGCTTTTTATTTGTATCTCAGGGGTGCAAGAGCTGCGCCGAAACGGTTCTCTTGCTGCACGGTGCGCCAATTCTTGTTTGTGGTTCGCTGAGGTACCGCTAATGCACTGATGTACGTCAAATACCCTTAATTTAGGAAAAAGGAGCATGAAAATTTTGTTCACGGGAAGCGTTCTTTCCGAGACACGGAAAAAGATATACGGGGTGGGGGGGGGGGTGGAGAAACTTCAATTTTTTTCCCCACTTCCCACCATCTATACCACAATCGCGTTATCTCGTGACCTTGGAAAGTAATTAAGTAGTTATACTACCTTGAAGTATAAAGTCCTGTACTGTTATTGGTATAACCCAGTGGTTCCCAACGTGGACGCTGAGAAGTCTGAGGGGGGCGTTTTTTGTTCAAGTCATATTGATGGGGCGTTCAGAAGTATGAGGGGGGCGTTTCGTGTTCAAGTCATATTAGCCCGGTTTGCATGTTCAATATTGCGGTATCACCGTGAGTTCCGGCACTGGCTTGATGACTGTTTTCCCTCATAGGGAAAGAAGAGTAAAGAAAGAGGAGGCAAAATACTGTATTTACATATCCTCTTGGGGATTTTCGCGGTGCATACCTATTTCTCATAATCCTTTGCGATTTTTCGCTATTGCGGGATAAGGAAAAAGAGTTGCCAGTTTTCACACAAGGCCGCAACTAAGGGGGTGCAGGCGGGTCTGGTGTCCCGGGTGCCGAACTAGAGGGGGTGCAAATTTCACTCTTTAACCTCTCCTTCAACATTATGAGAGGGTGCCAAAATGCGTGCTTACCCCGGCTGACCAAGCATCTAGTTGCGGCCCTGTAAATAATCTTCGAAAATTTATTTCATTGTAGTCATATACTAGGGAAACAACGTAACTGCACCCACAATGAGAAGCGAACAACATCTAGACGCGTTTCGGAACTGTATAAAAATCCTTCTTCAGTAGCAAAAAAAAAAAAAATTAAAAGATGGATATTTAGGATAAACACATCATTTCGACTCTGTCTTGAACAGCGAGAAATTCCCGCTATAAGGAGTATTTATCTTTTCATTTTTCTTTGCTACTGAAGAAGGAACTTCATACAGTTCCGACACGCGTCTAGCTGTTGTTCGCTTCTCATTGTGGGTATAGTTACGTTGTTTCCCTCTGTCTCTATTTACTGTAGTACTTCGAAAGAATTCAGTTATTGTAAGTAACATCAGAATATACAGGGTGTCCTGTAAGTGCTAATACCGCCTTTATCTCATCGACCGTCCATTGTAGAGGAACGATTCTAATTCGAAAAATGCTCGAAAGGTGTTCAGAAATTACCCTGTACCAGTTTTGAGAGTTAAATACAGTGTGTCCTAAAATAAAAAATCAAAATTTTCATACTATCCCCCGTTCTCTAACTTCCAATTAGAAAGTTGTTTCCCTGTCTCTTCTGATGCCAAAAATACACATTTTCTAAGTACAATATTCGCAGAGATATTCGAAAAAAAAGGAGGAAACTTTGCAAAGAACAGCGTTAAATGCGGGAAAAGCTGAAAAACTGATCAAAACATCGTAAGAGTGTTTGAGCTTTAAGAAACAGTAATGTTATGTGTCAATCTTAGCTTCGTGTTTTGAGTAATTCTTTTCTTGATTTTAATTTTATGAAATACGATTCTAAATTACGAAGTTTTTAACTTTTGATTTCCCTATAGGGAAATTTTACAGAAGAAGAGAGTGGGGTCATGTTCACTCAAGTTTCAGTTGTACGATTTTTGCATTTATATGACGCTTTGATCCTCTGTTTCGACGGCGTGATTGAAACCTCCTTTATACGGCGGGTCGTATAAATGAGGTTATGTTGTATGGGACCTGAGCCCCCAACATTTTCAATAACTTTACGCCTATGGCCGTGTGTAACTAGGGTTTTTGCCGTTCCCACAACTTCAAAATTCGACAATTTTATAACGGTGTTCTTTGTTCCCAACTTGAAACTGCCGCCCGGGCAGTCACCTCCACCCGCCCCGTCTAGCTTCGACCCTGTAATTTCATTCTAGTGTGTAGATAATCAGAAGAATCTCCGTTTTTTTCCCTCCCGATCGGAATTATTTCATGTCCTTGAGAGGGAAACTTTCGAGAGCCGCTGAATAGTCGTTATGCCAAATGGAAATGAAGGGGAGAGGACGATTTGAAGGACTTGAAACGACCGAATTGACGCTGACGATGATTGGCTAATACTTCTTCTAAATTATTATCGTCATGAAAAGATGCCAACTCGACTTTCCAACTAATGCCACTTTTGATTTGAAAGGAACCAAAAGTAAAAAATAAACCTCCTTCTCTTATTGGCGTTAATAAATCTGGGGTCTTTCTCATCGGAAGCCAACCTATTAGAAAAGTTCCCAGTGAAAGGTATTAGGCTCGCTAACGTAACCATTCGTAAAAATCGATCATTGCATCTCGAAAAATTATCGATGCATCTCGAGCATAGACGTTTAGAATAAACATTAAATGATGTTAAGCGCTGAAATATTAATTGGGTTTTTTCTTCCCCATTGAAGAATAACCTCTCATAAACGTGTTATTTATTCAAATACACGCGTGAGCCACTTGTTCCTACTACTAAACTACTCACGTACCTCGAGAATATTTCTCTGAAAAAAAAAAAACATCACTCGTCAGTACACTAAAACTCAGCGTGATTGGATTTGAAAAGCACCTCTTAGAGATAGAAAGACCTGCTCGTGACGTCAGTAAGTAGTCCCTTTTCCCTCAGAATATTCGGGGAAAAAATTCCCTACTCATGCCAGTATCCAGACCAGAATTAAATTTTTGAGCCGAATTCTAGCCCGGAAGGGCCAACTGTCGGCATAAAAACTGGCCATGAAGGCCTATGAAGAAAAAAAAGCGGTAATGTTTGTGGATAGTAGAATGAGCGCGTGTATGTATTGTGAATGTTAAAAGAATTGGTCAAATTTGGTTAAAAGAGTCATAGTCTGGCAATTTAACAGGCAAATGCCACCACAATCCAAAGGTACAGGTCTCACAACAAGCAGTCAGTAATATCTATTTGAAGTGGAAAAGGGGGAAAAAACATCGTGTGTGTGTGTGTGTGTGTGTCGTGACGCGAAAAATCCCCAGCAGTAGCATCAAAAATACAATGTAAGTAAAAAGTTCTGTTTCAACTCAGTGCATCAAAAATAAAGGGGGATTAAGTTATCAATAAAATGTATATACGTGCAAATTCAATAAAAAACACATTCTTTCTTCTCTCTCCCTTTTCTCTTTTTTTCCCCCTTCGACACATGTAATAAAATATGTGTTATGAGTATTTCGAAGTTCAATATAAATATTCATTTAGAAAAAACGTTCAAGTGAATAGATGCGAATAAATGCGAACAATATGAATAAATACTGATAAATGCGAGTAATATGAAGATACTTATGAATGAATGCAAAATAGAGTGCATATGTACATGAGATTTGTGTATAAAAGAAGTATTTTTTAAATTTTCCCATGTTAGGTGCCCAATTTGTTTGGGTCTTCTATATTTTCTCAAGTAGTTAACATCATAGTCAACATAGTTTCTCTTAAATGATCAAATTGTGAGTTAATCATGCGATTGTGCAAATTGATCATTGTTCAATTTCTTTACATATGTGAAGATGTGAGGTAAATCCTAGTCTTGTCTGATGTTTATTCTACGCTCAAATCAAGGGGCTCTGATTAATTTTCTAAGTATTTCATTCCGGGTAGTCTGTAATTTTTTTGTGTTCATTTTGCAAGTCTGTGCCCAAGCTGGCGAGGCATATAGCAAAGTAGGTCTTATTATTGATTTAAAAAGAATGATTTTGTTTTTTAAGGAGAGTTTTGCCTGTGGAAATGTGATACGATTGAGCATTCCCATAATTCTATTAGACTTGTTTATTACATGGTCAATATGTGTTGAAAATGACAGATTTTTGTTGAGTATGCAGCCCAAGTATTTTTTTTGTCTAACAGGGTTTAATAATTTAGTGCCAATGTGTAGACGCCTATCAGGAATTTTACGTCTTTTAGTAAACCATAGAAATTTGCATTTATCGTTGTTCAGTTAAATGGCGGACTGATCACACCAATATTCTATTTCATCTATAGTTTCCTGTAAGTCGTCAAATGCCTGATTTGCGTCTCTGCTGCTGTTGCGCAAGACAGCACAATCATCAGCAAATAAAGATAATATTCCATTTTGGGGGCAAGGCATATCGTTAATACATAGCAGAAACAATTGTGGCCCGAACACAGTGCCCTGAGACACTGAAGCATGTACATGTTTTATTGAAAGATCATGTATTTTGAACTTCAAAGGTTCGACCTAAAAGATAGTGGTAGAAAAATATGATCATATGAGGAGGCATGTTCATACCAATGAGTTTTGAAAGCAGTGTAGCATAGTCACATCGATCGAAAGCTTTAACAATATCTAGAAAAGATGCTGCTACAAAGTCAGAATTATTGAAGGCGTCACTTATGAACTCAGATACTCTAACTATCTGAGTCACACAAGAGTGCTCTGGTCTGAACCCGTGTTGTTCATGTCTAATTATGTCATTTTCATTAATAAATCGAGTAAGTCTGTTAGCAACAATTTTTTCAAAGATATTACTCCAGTTACTCAACAAACTTATCGGTCTGAAGTTACGTGCAAAAAGTGTATCAGTTCCAACTTTATGAATTGTTTTAATTACAGAATGCTTCCACATGGTTTCGGAAAATAGTTCAATGTTAAGGCACTGTTAAAAATTGAAGCGATGTGAGATATTATATTTTCAGGAAGGCACCTCAGGGCCATATTGCTGATTTCATCAGCACCTGATGCTTTTTTGACATCCAAGGAGTCAATGATTGCACGAATTTCATCATTTGTAGTGATGTCCATATCATTTGTAGAATTAATGGAATGAACATGAATAAACTGTGCAACTTTCCTACGAAGTCGTATTTTAGTGTTATTAGGTTGATTTCTGTTTGGAGTAAATTGACTTTCGTTAGTAGTTGCAAAAGCTTCAGCAATTTCCTGGTCTGTATAAACAATAGTGTTATCTGTTTTTCTAATTTTGTTAATTCGTGTGGTCTTGGGCTTACAAATTCACTAAGCTTTCTACAAGTTACCATTTTCTGCAGTAGCATTCCCCACAAAATCAGAAAAACGATGATTAATGTGGGATGCAACTTCTTTTTTAATCTATTTTTGGAGTCTATTTAAAATTGTTCTGTCCAGAGCACCTCTGTATCTCTGCCAGTTTTTCCTGTCTCTGTTTTTATGTCTAATTTTATCCAATATTTCTTTGGGTAAGCCAAATTGATTTTCTGTTTTTATTTTTTGTGCAGAAGAAGCCTTTATTGTGTCCCTAATGAGATTTGACAGATTGTCAACCGCTTGATCAATGTTGTCACTGGACGGATTTTCAATATAAGTGAGAGATGTTAAAGTTAGTATATATGTGTATATATTCCAATCAACATGTTAATCAATCATGTCCTGGGTATGAGAAAATCAATATTGAAAAATAGTGGATTGTGAGGAGAGTTCAGTAAAACCTTATTATGCATTTGAATGTCACACAAAAAATTTTTAGCCAGACCAAAGTCTATGACATCAGGAGACCCTCTGTTTTGAGCAGGAAAATGGGTTGGTTGAGGTGAAGAAATTACCTGCAAAAAGTTGTCAATACAGTATTTGCTAAGGAGTCTACCATTCTTATTTGTTGGAGAAGAAAAGAGAAGACTTACAATTACAGTTGCCTGCCACAAGTACAGGTGCTCTGGTGTTGAAAATTTCATTTAGTAAGTTAAAGTCCAGACTATTGTTTGGCGGTTTATAAATTACGCAAAAGTTCATTGATACTCTATTGATAAAAATTGAAACTGCAACAACCTCAATATCGTAGGAATCAGATAGTATAAGCTGTTGGTATGGAATACAGTTTTTAATGAAGAAACAGACTCCTCCTCCTCGATTATGCAATCGATCCTGACGGACACATTGATAACCATTAACATTAAAATTTGTGCTTGGGAGGAACCAATTTTCATTGATAAGAGCAATATCAACTTGTTGATCAAAAAGTGTTTGTGAAAATAATTGTTTAGAGCCTCTAAGGCTATTTGCATTCCAGGCCATTATAATAAGCGGCCGGGGAGGTGCATCAATTAATTGAGCTATTGTTAGGCGATATAAGTATATTAATCAAAACTGTGATAATCTGTTGAATTTTATTTTAAGATCAATGTTGGCTTCTTCCAACAATTTCCGAAAATTTGCAATTAATTCTTCAGTGTCAGTGCAATTTTTTGTGTCATCAACAGTGATAGATTGGTCACCATGTAATTTTATAGCCCGTGAAATAGCTTTTTGATTAGAAAAGTCCATTTTCCCTTATTTGAGGTATGATAGTTATCATCATTGGCCAACTCAACATCACTCATGCCCAATTCCTCAGTATGTATGATAAGTTGACTTAACACTGTGCTATACAACTTCTGATGCAATTCTCGATGTACATCATCAATTGATTTATTCACTTTACCTCTACCTAGGGGATGTTGCCCTTTTCTAACAACATTGTGTAATTCTTCCTGTTTTTTTTTAAGTTCAAATGTGCCAGAATCAAGACTTTTGGTTTGTAATTTATTAGTGATAGGAGTAATCTCTGAGAATTATTGTTAGATCTTACAAATAATGAGCTGTGAACTAAATTAAAATTCTCTTCCTCTTTACACGGGAGTGTAGGGAACTCCTCTATCGAAGGAGCCCGAAGTGAAGTTGGTAACTTGGGCTCAAAAATCCTGCCTTTTTTTACCTGGGACCTTTGGTCTTGCACTACAACCAGGAAATGTTGTAGTATGGGGAGCCACCACAAAACAGACACTTCAATTAAGATTTGTCACCTTTATGTACACAATTTCGGGTCTCATGATTACCTGAGCAAAAGGCACACGCAGGTAGGTCCCTACCAAAGTAGCTGCTGTGCCCGTACTTTTGACAGTTCCTACATTACTACGGGGATTGAATCCCCCTATACCTTTCAATACTAATATTGATATCGCCAATGCATGTGAGATTAGCAAAGTGATTGTGTTCAATAAGAACTTCAATCAAAAATAGCGGAAAAAGTCTTCCATTTGAATAATTTTTCATATTACAAACTTTAACTACTGGAATATCTTGTTTCTCAAAATCAGCCTTAATGTCAAGGAGATTGACATTTGCAGGTAACCCTCTAATGACAAACTTTAATGTCCTGTTAGTATTTGTTTGATAGGTGTAATATCTGAATTTTTTATCATCAAATATTTTTGTGACCCTCCTATGATCTTGTTCTGAAAAAACTTGGAAAAGTGATTTTATTATACGTTGGTTTTTGCAGAGGGGGAAATTCACATACAGCTTTGATTTAATTTAAATCAGCAATCCAGTTATTTCCCCATGAAGTCAATATAATTGGTTGGAATGTTTGTTTTTTTTCTTTTTCCTACTCACAACCGTGAATCCATTGTTATCATTAGGCTGGTCAGCCAAATTGCGCGGTACACCATGTGAGTTTTGTTGCGTATTTACTTGTGTGCTCTTGCTCCGAGTTATCATTATTTTGAGCAATATTTTCAGGTGATACTAAACATCGAAGCTTGCTCCAGGAGCCGGAAAAAATGGTAACAATTGTGTTGCGTTTAACCTATTTGCTTAAAAGGGCGAGATATCTCGTCCCTGAGTAAATTGAAGAATCGAATTCAAACTCTCTATCGAGACTCTTCATTGGTAACTCTGTGAGCAAAAATTGTTTTCTCTTTTTTAGCTTAGTATTTTTAACTCTTTCTCACTACGGGTTGACAAGTTAGAAAAAGTATAGATGTACAGTATATGAGTTATGAGGGAAAGAGTGGCTGCGAAGGGGAAACCTATTCTAATCTTTTTTCTTCATTTCATTTTCTGTTAACATTAAAAGGTATACGTATTTACGTATTTTGAAGATTTATTTCTGGTAATTTGGACCTATCTATCCCGAATTCGTTGCCGAAAGTCTGTACGTAAAGGGGTTAAGTAGAAAATACATCTTATTATTATTATTAGTGGAAAATATGTCTTTTTAATTTAAATTAATAACTTTTGATTACGCCCAATCGGTTGTTCAATTCTGTGTTTGAATAATCTGTTTCTAAATCAAGACCATTGAAGACAAAACAAACAATGGTTTGTTTCATTTTATATGTTCGTGTCTCGATTATATGATACTATCATCTCGAGCTTATTTTACTGGAGGGTTGCATCGAGCCGTTGCAAAGGAAATCACGTGACTCGTTGAATAACGCAGTTCCTGCCTGGCGATTTGCCCATTGAAATAAATGTGCAGTTCTTCCGTCTCTAAATATTGCGCTTTCAAGATTAAAGAAAAAGATAGAGAACAACTCATCTGTGTGAAGATAAAAAGATTAAACTATTTATTTCATTAATACTACAATAATTTCTTTCATTAATGCTGAGAAATTTCCTTCATTAATTCTGGAATTTTCTTTCATTTATTAATTATTATTTCCTTTAGTAATTACTATTTCTTTCACCAATTCTGGATTTGTTTCTTTCATTAATGCTGAAATTATTTCTTTTATTAATGCTTGAATTATTTCTTTCATTAATGCTGAAATTATTTCTTTTATTAATGCTTGAATTATTTCTTTCATTAATGCTGAAATTATTTCTTTTATTAATGCTTGAATTATTTCTTTCACTTATTCTGGAATTATATCTCATTAATTCTGGAATTATTCTTTCATTAATTTTGAAATCATCACTTTCATCGACGCTGAAATGATCTCTTTCATTAATTCTAGAATTTCTTTTTCTTTCATTAATTCTAGAATTTCTTTTTCTTTCATTAATTCTAGAATTTCTTTTTCTTTCATTAATTCTAGAATTTCTTTTTCTTTCATTAATTCTAGAATATGTCTTTCACTAATACTGAAATTATCACTTCCGTTGATGCTGAAATTATCACTTCCGTTGATGCTGAAATTATCACTTCCGTTGATGCTGAAATTATCACTTCCGTTGATGCTGAAATTATCACTTCCGTTGATGCTGAAATTATCACTTCCGTTGATGCTAAAATTATCACTTCCTTTGATGCTGAAATTATCACTTCCGTTGATGCTGAAATTATCACTTCTGTCGATGCTAAAATTATCTTTCATTAATTCTAGAATTTTTTTTCGTTAATTTTGGATTTAACTCATGGGCGGAGATACGGGGGGGGGGGGGCATTGCCCCCCAGCGTCAAAGGTGGAGTCGACTGATCTAATGTGTATATGCATATATGAATTGACATCATCATAATCGCGACCCCCAGCAATAATGACCGTGCCCCCCCCCAGACTTCCAAGTGTATTTCCGCCTATGATTTAACTCTTTCCTTAATTCTGTAATTATTGCTTTCATTAATGCTGGAATTATCTCTTTCCTTAATTCTGGAATTACCTTTCATTAATGCTGGAATTATCTCTTTCCTTAATTCTGGAATTACCTTTCATTAATGCTGGAATTATCTCTTTTGATTGATTTTGGAATTATCTCATCGATGCTGAAATTATTTCTTTCGTTTATTGTTTTAAACTCTTATTTTTGTCATTAGAAAATAACGGAGATTGCGCCGATATTCAACGAGTCACGTGATCTTCCGACGCATGATGTCGGCGACACCGTTCTCAGCACTGCCAAGGCGGATACCGTTGACGTCATGCTCCCTCCAGTAATATAAGCTCGATGGATACTATCGTAGAGGTGCATGTTTTTGACAGTTCTGGAGTCTTGGGTATGCAAAAATATATAGACTTATTATACGGGACCTACAATTTAGGAGCTATACGGAACGACATAATTTGAGGACTTATACCGTTTTTGTTTTGGCTGAATCAGTCGCAAGTTATTGACGCTCACTCTGATTTAAGGTGCTTCCATGACTTGTGGTTTTTTTCTTTTTAATTGTTTATTTGTTACACACGGTAAGGACGAGCGTTGGTTACAATGTTGCGATGAGAACCAGGATTAATTATTATTATCGGAGATCAAAGGCGTTTATCCGAAATGGATGAAAGAGTTCATGGGTACTTCTTTCTTCTGAGCCATTCTCTCGCGTTCCGAGAGGGCGAAGTTCGAAGCTGAATTCGATAAAACGGGTGATTTTTCGAAATTAGAAGCAGCTAGATCATGGTTATTGGCACGGTAGGACAAAGAACCGGAATTCCTCCATCTTTGCGGCAGTATTTCTAGCCACTTGGTGACTCTGGGTTTGCTGCGTAGAGATAACACCGGGTCCGTCCGAAAGAGCTTCATTCTTCGGTCTTCCGATGCTCGCTTCAAAGAGACTTTGGAACTCACGTCCGACGTCGGAGGTTGGCTTCTAAACCTGGATTCCGTGAAATAGTTGTGAATTTTTGTTTTGTGCAGTGTCCTTTCTCCCTTGATATAGTCTGAATCGGGGTCGAACTTATCTGCTTCGGACAATTTGGCGGCCAGCTCATTCCCCCCGTTTTCAAGACTGTTCGAAGAAACGCTGGGCTGACCATGAAGACTAGGCATCTTGGAAAGTCTGTCGTTGGTTCGGTATAGAACGTAATAGATTGCGTTATCAGTGCCTCCGTTATCAGTGGAACCAAAGAAATTTGTCTTCGTAGACGCTGGTGATGGTTTCGTTTTAACTAGCTTGCTCCACTGTTTTCCGAGTTCAAAGATTGCCAAGAACGGAGCATCTTTGAAAGTATAAATTCCATTTTCCTCTTCCGCAGGATATCTAAAGTCAGATGGGAAAATTGCAACTTCCGATGGAATAGTAGATTCTGTTGTTTCCATGATTGGGGAATAAAGTCTCGCGAACGGTTGCTTCAGGACTTTTCTTCTTTTAAATTCCAAGTCGTTGACTGTACCTGGAAAAAAACGGGTCTCTGTGTCTGCTTTAAACTTTGGCTCATTTTCGAAGTCGAAGAACGTATTTTGGAACCGCCCATCATCATTTTCATGAGGCAAGACGAAACGCTTACTCAGTTTCTTCCACTTATCACATAGTACAGAACCGTGCAAGGCCACGCAGGGAACATTTTTCTCAGACTGATTGTCAAGTATTTCGTTCAGAACGTCTAGCTTGCGTTTTCTCTTTGGTGTTTCCGTCGATTCTGAAGCGGTGCATTCCACGCAGGTCCTTTCGTTACCGTTATCTGTTGGGTCAGGTCTGACCTCGAATTGAGAAGCATCATTTGTTATGTATTTATGAGGAGAGATGTCTTCGTACCCTTTTGCTAACCGATATTTTGCATTCCTTATTGTCGAAAGAGGAAATCGTGACTCTTTTCCGAAAGACTGAAATAATAAAAGATTATCCTTTGACCCGGTCGTATGAGAAGGCCGGAATTCTTCGGGCGTATCCGCAGTTACGTATCCGTTTGCGTTAGGGTCGTTTCCTAAATCATCACTTACTTGTTTAATACTTTCATCACGGATGTCCACATTTTTCTTAAGAGCGTTTGGACTCAAATCGTTAGAGATGTTCTCGTCTGTTCTTAGAAATAGTCGCCAAGGAATTTCTCTCTTTTTACGATTTTTCTTCGCTTCATTACCTTTTGAAACGTTTGTTTTTTTCGTGAGGGGCGATGTGCGATTATTTGACATATTTCGAGCGAATAATCTGCTAACATTCATTGACTTATCGTTCAAGTCTGAAGAAAATAAACGAGATCTCTCGGTCGTTTCTTTGAGGTGTTTAAAATTTTCTTCGGAACCATTTTTATTTTCGGAGGCAATTTCTTCGCGCATATTCGTTCTGATGCTAGAAATCGGCTGCGCTTTCTGATCTTCGGAAGAGTTCTGTCGTTTTTTTGTGTTTTGATTTTTTAAACTCTCCAGCATTTCTGGAAAGTATTGACTCATCGACGACGTATCTTTGCCGTCGCTATCAGGATTATCAATTAAAATTAATGCAGTCGATTCTTTATTTCCACACCGAGTTTTTGACATATTAGAACGTGTGACGTTTGAAACTTCCGAACAATTATTCGAAGTCGAAATTTTTGTTGCAGACTTTTCCGCTAGTGCTGCATGACGAAACATTTTTGCTGAACTCGGTCGTTCTTCAGATTGTAAGAATGAATTAATTAGTCCCGAATCTATTAGAGGATCTGGAAATTTATTCAGAGTTTTGAATGCGTTCACCTGTCTAATACTGCGCTTACCAAAAGGAAGATAGGCATGCATATCATATCGCTTCTTCCGTGATGACAAAATGTCATCGGTACCTTTTCTAAATGGCATTGTGTATTTCGGATCAAAATCCGCTTTATGCGATGGCGCATGAACGATATCATTTAAATCCCTTTTTTCACTGAATGAAATATAAGAATTCCCGTCTATGCTAGCTTTCTTCCCAAACGGCATGTAAGAATGGTTATCTAAGGCAGATCTTTTACCAGAAGGCATGTAGGAATGTTCATCTACGCCTGATTTCTTTCCGAATGGAATATAAGAATATTCGTTGATATCATCTTTCTTTCCAAACGACATATAAGAATGCTCTTTTACTTCAGCCTTTTTTCCGAAAGGCATATAGGAATGTTCGTCAACGCCAGCTCTCTTGCCAAATGGCATGTAATGATGTTCGTCAATTCTTGCTTTCTTTCCGAAGGGCATGTAGGAATTTTCTTCTAAGGCAGATCTTTTTCCGAAAGGAATATAGGAGTGCTCATCAATAAGATTTTTCTTGCCAAATGGCATGTGAGAATGTTCTTTTATTCTATCTTTTTTTCCAAATGGAATATA
The DNA here is from genome assembly GCF_987345545.1 of Pholcus phalangioides. NCBI lineage: Eukaryota > Metazoa > Arthropoda > Arachnida > Araneae > Pholcidae > Pholcus > Pholcus phalangioides. The sequence goes on from NW_028301628.1 coordinate 20,234,585, forward strand.
GGAGTGTTTATCTATTAAACTTTTCTTTCCAAATGGCATGTAATAATTTTTCTCAACACCAGATTTTTTCCCAAAAAGTATATGAAAATATTCTTTTACTCCAGCCTTCTCTCCGAAAGGCATGTAGGAATGTTCATCCATTCCACTTTTTCTTCCAAATGGCATATAGGAATGTACGTCTGCGCCAGCTTTCTTTCCAAAAGGCATATAAGAATGTTCATTCATGCTGGCCTTCTTTCCGAATGGCATATAAGAATGTTCGTCCATACTGGCTTTATTCCCGGATGGTATATAAGAATGTTCATCCATGCCAGCTTTCTTTCCGAATGGCATATAAGAATGCTCGTCCATGGCAGCTCTCTTTCCAAACGGCATATAAGAATGTTCATCCATGCCGGCTTTCTTTCCGAATGGCATATAAGAATGTTCGTCCATGCCGGCTTTTTTCCCGAATGGCATATAAGAATGTTCATCCATGCCAGCTCTCTTTCCAAAAGGCATATAAGAATGTTCGTCCATGCCGGCTCTCTTTCCGAATGGCATATAAGAATGTTCATCCATGCCGGCTTTCTTTCCGAATGGCATATAAGAATGCTCGTCCATGGCAGCTCTCTTTCCAAACGGCATATAAGAATGTTCATCCATGCCGGCTTTCTTTCCGAATGGCATATAAGAATGTTCATCCATGCCGGCTTTCTTTCCGAATGGTATATAAGAATGTTCGTCCATGCCGGCTTTCTTTCCGAATGGCATATAAGAATGCTCGTCCATGGCAGCTCTCTTTCCAAACGGCATATAAGAATGTTCGTCCATGCCGGCTTTCTTTCCGAATTTCATATAAGAATGTTCGTCCATGCTGACTTTTTTTCCGAATGGTATATAAGAATGTTCATCGATGCCGGCTTTCTTTCCGAATGGCATATAAGAATGTTCATCCATGCCAGCTCTCTTTCCAAAAGGCATATAAGAATGTTCATCCATGCCAGCTTTCTTTCCGAATGGCATATAAGAATGTTCGTCCATGCCGGCTTTCTTTCCGAATGGCATATAAGAATGTTCGTCCATGCTGGCTTTTTTTCCGAATGGTATATAAGAATGTTCATCCATGCCGGCTATCTTTCCGAATGGCATATAAGAATACTCGTCCATGGTAGCTCTCTTTCCAAACGGCATATAAGAATGTTCATCCATGCCAGCTCTCTTTCCAAAAGGGATATAAGAATGTTCGTCCATGCTGGCTTTTTTTCCGAATGGCATGTAAGAATGTTCGTCCATGCCGGCTTTCTTTCCAAACGGCATATAAGAATGTTCATCCATGCCAGCTCTCTTTCCAAAAGGAATATAAGAATGTTCGTCCATGCCAGCTCTCTTTCCAAAAGGAATATAAGAATGTTCGTCCATGCCGGCTTTCTTTCCAAATGGCATATGAGAATGTTCGTCCATGCCGGCTTTCTTTCCGAATGGGATATAAGAATGTTCATCCATGCCGGCTTTCTTTCCGAATGGCATATAAGAATGTTCGTCCATGCCGGCTCTCTTTCCGAATGGCATATAAGAATGTTCATCCATGCCGGCTCTCTTTCCGAATGGCATATAAGAATGTTCATCCATGCCGGCTCTCTTTCCGAATGGCATATAAGAATGTTCATCCATGCCAGCTCTCTTTCCGAATGGCATATAAGAATGTTCATCCATGCCGGCTTTCTTTCCGAATGGCATATAAGAATGTTCGTCCATGCCGGCTCTCTTTCCGAATGGCATATAAGAATGTTCATCCATGCCAGCTCTCTTTCCGAATGGCATATAAGAATGTTCATCTATACCAGCTTTCTTTCCGAATGGCATATAAGAATGTTCGTCCATGCCGGCTCTCTTTCCGAATGGCATATAAGAATGTTCATCCATGCCAGCTCTCTTTCCGAATGGCATATAAGAATGTTCATCCATGCCAGCTTTCTTTCCGAATGGCATATAAGAATGTTCGTCTATACCAGCTTTCTTTCCGAATGGCATATAAGAATGTTCGTCTATACCAGCTTTCTTTCCGAATGGCATATAAGAATGTTCGTCTATACCAGCTTTCTTTCCAAATGGGATATAAGAGTGTTTATCTACACCTGATTTTTTTCCGAAAGGCATGTAAAAGTGTTTGTCTATGCCAGCTTTCTTTCCGAAAGAAACATCGGTATATTTCTCTACGGTAGCTTTCTTTTCGAATGGTATGTAACTTTTAGCATTTTTTTGTCCAAGGAATTCATAGCTTCGTGGTTCGACGTCTATTAATTTCTTTGAGGACTGGAACTCGCGATTTTGTGAATTGTTAGATTCTTCATTATTTGGGGAAAATGGACGTGATGAATAAATGATGTTCACACCATCATTCCGTTCGTTAGGAGATAAGCTTGTCTTTAAAGTTCCCTTTTTCGCGTTCGTGAATTCACCGACTTGTGGTAACAAAGAAACGTTGGTGTTAAGTTCCCCAACGTCTGAGTTTTCAGAGATAACGTTAAGGAAAGGCTGAAATATTTTGGCTGCATTTTCACGGTCGTCAGATGTACGTTCACTTTGTTTTTCATCATTTTCTGCATTCTGATCAAAATTAATATCCTCTATGATCATACTACCATACTGAGACTTGTACGGTTTTGATGAATCCCTGCTCTCCCGAATTTGTGCATCGTTTTTGTCGAACGAATCGGAATTTTTCAGGCTTCTTTTTTTTCTGCATTCTGGAGTACCGTCTTTGTTGCCTATGCACTCGGAAGTTTTGATTTCGGGATAGATTTTACGCAAGTTTTCGAGCAAAATACCTGAAAAGAAAACACTAGAAGTTAATACATGTATTTTAGAACAGTTTTAAATTCTGACAACTTGATGGAAAAATTGTAAATCTACTCAAAACAAGAATTTAGTTAATTTGTGAGCGATGCTTGAAATAACACTCTAGGGTAATACATATACTTATAAGTGACTTCGCATCAATAAAAGACAATATTGCGGCCACTCAAAGGAGTGTTTTTATTTATTTATTTGGACGTTAAACTAACTAAATCAGTAAACTTAGCGAGGCTGATAAGTTGTGAGGAAGCTGCTCTAGACTACTACTTCACCAACTCTGGCCATATCGCTATATTGCAATTTACTGCCATTAGTGAGATGAGTGAAGGCGCTGTCTATCGGTCTATTTTATCTATATCCTCCGTTGGGTTCGAACCCAGGACCCTGACAACAACCTTCACGATGGTAGACGAGCATCTTACCACCATGCCACTCGGGCACTGGCTGCTCTAGACTGACTCGTATATTAAACGTCTTGAAGCCATGAAAAGATTACCTCAACTGGAACCGTCAATCGAAGCATCTTTAAAAAGTGTATGTCTACATATATTCACGTTCTAATATATTCACGTCACAGTGCCGAACGAGTCCAGTTCGGGCAACAGAAAAATTTTATGCTTTGAGAATTGATTATATTTGTGACAAAAAAGTGTTTTCTTTTCCATGAAGTCCGAATTGAGTTCGTTTATCTTTTTTATTGATATAATGCACAACAAACAAACAAAGAAAAAAAATATTTCCATTTTTGGGTGCATTTTTTTAAAAATAAATTACTCTTTCAAGGGGTTAAATTGAATAGAGGTACACCGTATTATCCCAGTTTACCGCCGGCATGTTAAATAGATGTTTTTCAGACACGCAATCAAAGTTTGAAAGGGGGAAAAAAAAGAAAACCCGGTTGAAATAGACTATAATCTACGTTGTCTCTTCTACTCCAGTGGCTCCCAAACTTTTTAGGTTGCGGAGCAGTTTTTTGGCGAAATGTCCAACGAGGAGCATTAATGTTCACCTAGCACTTATACGACCTAAACATACTTAATAAGCAATTTTATAAGCAATACTTAGTACAGATGATCTTTTAACGCAGGTGTGGGCACATAGGTGCCTAACCAAGGGTCTGAGGCCATTTCAGCCTCCCCCATTAAATTTTGTGAGGGGGGCTGAGCCCTCCAATAATTCACGAATATACAACCGATGCACGGGGACGCCTTTGAATTTCGTACTTATGAGACGTTCGGCCACCTACTCTGCCCTTCCGATCCCTAATTCTTTCTTTACGCTCTTGTTTTCAAATTAAAAACGAAACCGAAACACCTTAAATAAAAATTATCTAATCTGTGTCTTAATGGACCCAGTATGTCCTCTGCCCGCCCGGAAGCCGATGAGGCTACCAAGACGACCTTGCTTATCTCGTAACTTTCCTTCAATGTGCTTTCGTTTGAGTAAAACTATATAAAAAAAGGTTTATATTAAAAAGTAGCGATAATTTCACCCCATTTTAATGAAAATTTAGAGACATTGAAACTTTTACACGTTTTCCAATCAACAAGATGTCAATGAGTAAAAATTTGTGCTATTTGTTTTATACTAAAATACTTCGTAACTTTCTTCAATAAGGAAATTATTCATCGTGATATCGATAATTAAATGCATTCATTTATACCGCTTTTTACGCGAAAAATATCTAAATCTTACAAGTTAGGTGTCAGGTTATCTAAAAGAAATTCCACACAGGAATTTTTTTTTCGAACACCGTCAAAGACGATGAAATCTTGATTCATGGCATACGATCGATTTGATTCAAAAAATCGTAACTTGGGACTACTATCGGAATTTAGATATGTACAGTCTTCTATCACAGCGATCAGATCTCAAAACAAAAATTGTAACAATAAATAAATAAAGTAAAACTGAAGCAAAACGTTTGTCATTTTATTTCGAAATTCTCGAGCAGCACCTGCAATCCCTCAACAGGATAAAGTTCCCTTACCTGAGAATGTTATTGAGAGGTTTGCTGGTCAATGCGTTCAATAAATTTCTGCAGCAACGATAAAAGTCAGGTTTCTGTTACGTATTTTCTGCCTACAATGCCGTAGAACTTAATATTTTGGAGAAATCCACAGGGACCTTTATGGTAAGTATGATTTCCAAATGCACCAATAGCGGATAATGGAATGGTTGACACTCTGAACAGCCTTTCAGCTGAAGAGCTTCAGAATTCTTTTAGGAAGTGGTCTGGAAAATTGTAAGTAAAAATGCAGTGAGGTCATTGATGACATATGGTGCAGGGCCGTTTTAACGCGTTGGCCCAACCCAGGAAAAAAAACCTCCCCGGAATTTTTCACCCGTTGATTGGATAAATGCGGTTTAGTGCAAAAACGAAACCTCCGATATTTGCTCCGATATATTTTATTATATTAAATATATAACATCATTTTGTTTTCGTCGATTCAAAAAGATGGTTCCCAGCTATAACCTGGAGTAAATGTGGCGTTTTCAAGTTTGGAAAAACGGTTTATTTATTTTCCAACCTCTTCACGGAGCACCAAGAAATCTTTGGCGGAGAACAGTTTGGGAACCCGGTTCTAATCGATCGTCGAATCAGAAGCATTGTCAATGCACGCGTCAAACATTTTGTCTGAAATCTCCCGGCCTTCAAAGATTTTTGTAAATAAGATTGAAAAAACACCTGCAGTTTTTCAAAATAATCGTCGATTGACAATACGTTAGAGGGGTGGTCGACGTAGGCGTAAACTTGTATCAGATCCATGGACCCGAATCTCAATGTTTTCAATAACTTTATACCTGTGGTAGGGTCGACTACTAAGCTGTTCATGAACTTCTGGAGAATTTCTAACGAACTGGTAAATGCCGGAACGTGTTATGTGTGTATGTGTATATGCATGGCTTTAACGTATCTATATTGTCAAAACTACGCCCTTTTGTTCTGTGTTACACTTGGTGCTGCCATCTGTTTTCCACATTTTGAAGGGATAATGTCGAATGCCTGAACTTTTATGTCATGTTGGTTGACTGAAAGGCCTATAGGAGATGATGTTCTTAGGTGGTTGATGTTCTTCTGCCTGGCTGTTGGCGTTCAAGTCATTAGCCGTAAGGGAATTAAATAGGGTGCACCACGAGGCCCCTCACATTCACACTATATATTAAATTAGGAAACCTGTCAGCCTGGTATGTGTCTACTGCTATCATAGGCGGAGATGGACTTGAAAGTCTGAGGAGGGGGGGGGGGGGCATGATGATGTCAATTCATATACAGTTGAATACCGTTTCAACAGTTGAATACCCTTATAAAAATCTCGTTTTAACGAACACTTTTCTAATCCCCCAAATAGGTTTGCATAGGAACAATGCAGACCTCGAATTCCTTTATAAATAACGAAATTTCGTTTTAAGGAAGTGATTTCTCCGGTCTATTGGAGTTCGTTATAACGGGATTCGACTGTATACGCAAATATATTATACTGTATACGCAAGCTCAGTCGTCTTTCCTTTTGACTCTGCCGCCCGCTCCCCCCCCCCCCAGTATCTCCGCCCGTGCATGTAGGGAGGGTACTGAAATCGGGCACCTGGTCTATCAGAGATCGAGGTTCTGGTTTTGACGAGGATTCCGTGAGGCTGTTGAAGGCTTTCTATAGGGATATTCGATTAATTTCAGTTAAAACTTCAAAATATTGTAGTTAAATGAATCATCCAAAAAAAAATTCCTGCTTATTCATCCAATGGTAATTTGGTGACACATGGCCAATTTTAAGTATTTTTCGTATTTCGAAATCTGAAATCACAGCACAAAACCGATTATCAAAAATGATAATACTCGCTGATACTTTCAGAACGATATCCAATTCCAACTCTTTCAACAAGAGGTTATGAATATAAAAGGGACATTTTCAAATATCGTGGAAAAAAGGTAGCTTCATTACAATCCATTAGGACCGACCTTCAGAGATTTAGTTTTCGAAATACGTAGATTCTCCCTCTATACATGCATGTACTTACTATTGAATTTCTATTATAGCACTGAAACGACGAACTCGTGGCCGATTTCAATTCGTTGCAGTTGAGCAACTTATTCTGAGCGTTTTGTGAGAGAGAGAGAAACCGCGTTTCAAACTGAGAAAATTTCATATTTACCACTTTCACTTGCTGCCGCTGATTCTTTCTCAATCGAAGTTTGTGTCTTTTCTTCGCCGAAAGTGATCCCAGAGCAGAAACCGATCCAAAATATCAAGAGGGCGGCAAATCTTCGATCACGTGGATTGAGCTTTTTGGGCGATGTTCCGGAAAAACTCATCTACAAATAATAAAAGAAAAGTTCACACATTAGAAGAAAACTGAATCGCGTATTGCCACGAAACTAAACATTGAAACCAGTATGACGAGCTTCAATTCTCTCGGGACTAATGGTCTGAGTGATGTCGGCAGTATTGGTAGCACCAGCTCTTCTCAGCCTTTTTTGACTTTCTGGTATACAATTTCTATGGCGGAGCCCCGTATGCCTTTTTTTTTTATTTATACATCAAAGTTACTGATATATTTTTTTTATTTAAAAACATTTATAATTATTTTTTTTTTCAAATGAACTGTTTTTTATTTTCCTCGATTGGCAGCGGAGCCCCTTGGGAGTGTACACGGAGCCATATGGAGGAAAGAATACATTATTATACAGAATTATTCTTTCCTCCATGACACGGAGCACTGGTTGACAACCGCTGGGTTACACGCTAGATCAGTGTTTCTCAGCCGCTGGACCCCTGACATTAGTCGAACTAGGTCGTGAGTGATTCACGGTTTCATTTTTAATCATTCATTTCTCATTAGTCGCGTGTGTGTGTGTGACCGGGGCATTTCCGCTCACAAGAAAGGAATCAACTGTGCCAAGGGCTTTTCAAGGTTGAGAATCACTGCGTTAGGCTGGTATTACATCATAAATCTTTGATAAACATTATTTTATAAAACTTGAACCAATAAACACATCTATTACGTTCGAGCTAACTTACCTGATCCGCCTATTGGTTGCATTTTCCAAGTTTTATTAACGAACTTTTATCAAACTTTTATAGTGTAATTCCGGCTTTGCAACTAATCTAGCTTGGAAGAAATGCATCACTCATGCAGTTTTTTGGTTGCTATTGGAATTAAAATCTATCTATACACTTGCACTGTCTATGACTACCATATTGACCACAGACAAACCACTATAGCACTCACAATGTCGTTCGATAACGAGAGAACAATGCATGCCAATCACCTCCCCCCCAAAAAGAAAAAGAATTCAGACTTGAATTCAATCGCTTGCACCTGAAAAATGCACATGCGAAGAGGGGTTAGAACAAACAGCAGGGGCGTAGCCGGAAATTTCGTTCGAGGGAGGGGGGGGGAAACCAAAGTGATTGAACAATAGATTTGGCAATCTTTTTTCCGGTCATTTTCTCACATTTCGGGGTACCACCTAAAGTTTTCATATAACTCTCAGAGGTCTCCAACCTTTTCCGAGTCGCGAGTATCGACTATAGTCGTCATCGTAATCATCATCAAAGGAGCACACAAATGATAACTTGTGCAAGATTCATCGAAAGACTGGTTATTTGTGGAGATGAAGATTACAAGGAAGAAAATCCATCACTGCCCCCCACGGGGACTCGAACCCCAGTCTCTCGCTTGCAGGACGAGTGCTCTACCATCTAAGCTATGGAAGCAGATAAAACATTTCAACCTTGGAGCGTATATATATGTTGAAAGGCACCGTACATATACGGCGTCAACAATCAACTAATAGCTCGTGAATGACAAAGGCCAACCAGATGGCCATATGCATATAGAAACGTCCTCTCCACTTGTCAATACAAGATTCATCGAAAGACTGGTTATTATTATCTCCACAAATAATCATAAGAAAAGCAGTGACGGATAAAGGCCGAATGTTCTGTGGGAGGGGGGGGGGGGCAAAACAAAATTTCATTCCAAGATACCAGTAGTCAATTTTCACAAATATGATTTTTGTAATTTTTTATTGTAATTAACTAGATAATTTGTGTATTGAAATTTTAGTTTATATACGTCTGTTCAGATAGAAAAAAATTCGCGCTCGACCTGGTTGAATTATGTTCAATTTTCTTTTGCGTATGCAAAGATTTTTAAATCGATTTCCACACACACATTCACGACTATGTTTTCTATTATATGCAAAACAATGGAACAACCACTCGAATGAATTTTTTGAACATTCAAATTGAAAACTTATATACTATTATTTTGAAATCTGTCGGGAAGAACCTCTAAGCGGCCGCATCTGTCCCGCGGACCGTGGTTAGCCCATCACTATCGTAACCAAAGAAGAAATTTAATAAAATCCTGTCTTTTTGTGCAAACTAAATCGTTAATGTTTTTCGAATTATTTGAATCTTTACCTTCTGTTTTGTTACCTTATTGATGTGAATGGAAAATTTCCCTTTTGTATAAATTTCTCCTCATTATGAAAAATGTGCTGTGCCACCTATCGGTGAAAATATGTAGTCAAGTACGCTTAGCAAATTATTAAATTGCATGTATAATTAAAAAAAAAAAAAAATTTTTTTTTGGTTTGATATTGAACTCAAAATTTCCTCAAATGACAAGGAAATTGCTTTCTTGCGTCAATTTCAGCCAATTTTTCCCATGAATATGGGAAATCTATCATTATTTACCATGACTGGGGCGTGGAGTCTCGCGCGTCCCTGGGATATTATGGGGTGGGCGCGCTTTCATTACAAGCCGCCCCTGAAGAAAAGTTTGTTGTCTCCGTTGGGAAACGAACCCTGGTCCTCTCACAATCTGGGCTAGCGCACTCATTAATATACTACACAGACACACACTTACTTTTTCTCTTATTATGTATGACGTGCATAATAATTCCTTAGGGGGTCATTCAAGTATTACGTCAGCATCGAGGGGGGGTTTCGGATTTGCTGACTGTTGATGACAAGGAGGAGGGGAGGTTTGTAGGTTGCTTACGTCATCAACCACCTTTTTGAAGATATGAAATATTCTAAGCTGCTGACGAAATTTTGCTGACGGGAAGGGGGGGGGAATCAAAAATGGGTAAAAATCTGCTTACGTAATACTTGAATGGCCGCTTATTACAATCTTCCAGGTAGCAACGCCCCCCCCCCCCCCCCCCCCGGGGGCTTATCTGTGTCTCGACTCAGTGCTTCACGCTATTGTGCGTGTTATAATAAGAAAAGAAATAGCTGTGTCTTTGTGGTATACTAGTAAGGACGCTTGCCCGGATCGCAAGGGATTCAATTGCCGGTGCAGACAACGTAGTTTTCTTTTCAAAAAAGCTCGCGCGACTCTCAGCATTAATATCCTCTCTGAAGGCTGACTGTGAAAATAACATCTCATTTTACTTATTCCCACGTTCGAAATAAGACACAGTCATTGAGCACTTTTTGGACACTGCTAAAAGAAGAAAAATACTGTGTGTGCAACGTGTGTGTGCCAAATACATTTCAACTACTATTACTAAACTCTATACATGCACCTTCTACATACTCCCCTGCGGAATTACTCTCAATACTTGCCGATACGTGTTTTCTGATTGCATGTGTGGCCCACAACGCATTTATTTATGTTGTCAGAGCTATGCTTGTTTCATGTTCTTGCTGGTGCTGCCATGAGTTTTCTGTATTTTGAAGTGAAGATGGTAAATGCTTGAATTTTCATGTTATGTCAGTAATAGTGTTAAAGGTATCTGGGGAGAGATTTCAAACTGAAGACCGGCTCCTGCTAGGCCCTATGTTTGGTAATGGGAAGTTACCCATTCCGTCCTAACTTGCGTCTATGTTGATGGCATCTACTGCAAGATTCCAAGCTGAAAAGTGTGTGGGTACTTCCTAATCTCACAATGAAACAGTTCCGTCGACTAAATAACGAAAAACAAATTGATTTCATTCATCATTGATTACAGAAATTAATGCACGTCATTACCAAGAAATCAAGAATGTCCCGGGAAACGGGACACGTGGTCACTCTATGTAAGATGGGTGTCACAGATAAAATTCTTGTCAAAAGAGAGGTCACGTTTCAAAAAGTCCTGGAACCCACTGCATTAGAGAAAAAGTGCCGCAAACCGTGGCACAGCTGACAAATATACATTCGATTCGTCAATTGCATTAAAAGTTGACGTTTGATGTCCCTCGCGAAAGCGCTATTTTAACGACATTCTAAGAGCTGTTCCGACACGTGAGGCTCAGACTTGAAAATTGTGTTATTTTCGCTCTCGTTAGAGCGGTTTTTTCTCTAATGAAAAAAAAAGTTCAGATACTTTCCACTCCGTTTATTCGTTCATCAATGGCCGACGTCATTTTTTTTTTTCTCAACTTATTACCTTTTTCCTTCGATAAAAGTAAAGATTGTGAAGCGCTGATGCATCATCGCCATCACGGCCGTGTTATTACCCGTTGTCATCTCCTCGGAGGTTCTTCGCGTCAATCGTGATTACTTGCGCACTCGCGGGTACGTAAGTAAACTCGTGCGTGTGTACGCATTTTATTATAGAGAAATGTTTATTTATTTATGTGACAATATATATTACACGCACTAACGTGAAGCCAAAAAGCTTACGCGCGACGAATGTCAATAACGTATCAAAGTTTCTTCGTAGAAAAAAGAGAAACGGGAAATAAAAACGTCGTTTTCCCGCATAAGCGGACAAAAAACCGTATTAACCCTTTTAAAGCAGTTTTTAACATTTTTTTTTCTGATCCGAATTATAACTGCCACAGTGGAAATCACTAAACCTTCTAGAAATTGCCACCTGTTTTCAAGAGGAATATGCAGTCGAATCCGGTTATAACGAACTACAAGAGACCGGAGAAATCACTTCGTTACGACGAACGAACGTTATAACGAACGTTTATAACGAAACTTCGTTGTAAAGGAATTCCAGGTTTTTGCATTGTTCCTATGTAAACTTATCTGAGGGATTAGAAAAGTGTTCGTTAAAACGAAATTTTCGCTATAACGGTATTCGTTAAAACGGGATTCGACTGTATACAAGGAAGAGAAAAACAGCGATACTTTCCCGTTATTTATGGTGTACGTGTAATCGTATACCACCTCGAAGAAAAAGGAAAGAATGCGTCCTTTCTCTGTTTCTTGTTATCAGACTTTGAACAAAAGCTGATACCGCCCACTAATATTACCACCGCTACTCAACCGTACGCGCACCCTGTACACATTCCTCTACGGAATTTGGTACATGCTGGAATACGCGTGTACGTGTTGCGAACGTAACGTAAAGTTTGTTTCTGTTTTAATGCTTGTTATGGGTAGTGTGTGTACAACTCTTATTATGTTCAATATAATTTCACCTCCAAAATAATCTCGTGGCACTGCTGACCAATTTCACGGCACACGGGCACGTCCTTTGGCAATTATTGGTCTATTATAAAGGAGGTGTTCAACGTTTAGGAGAGAGTGCGGGCTACTTCAGTCACACATTTGAAAACGTATCGCGGGCCGTTCAATTAAGTGATCTGGGAATGTCGATCGACTTCGTCGATTTTTTTACAAAATTGGGTTTGAGGTCGCGGACCACACCGGATGACTCCGAGGGCCACATTTGGCTCGCTGGCCATGGGTTGAACATGTAAGGTCTTTTTCGTTCGAGTGGCAACTTTCCACTACATTCTCCGAAAGTATTCGCGTAAAATTTTAGGCAACCCTTGTATGAATCTCAAACCGAGTTCCATTTCATCTTTGAGCGAAGATAATCAATCGCTTTCACATTTTCATCTTTATACTTATGATATAATCAAATATAAATGAGGAAAAAAAGAGAGATAAAGATAATTGTTTAACGAAATATACGGAGAAAGAGCGAGGAATATATAACGATTACGATCGAGGTATTGTGGAGCATCTATCGTAGCTAGATCTTAATTAGAAAGAGATAAAGAGGAAACGATGGGCCGTCACCGCCCACCCCCTTTTTATCGTTATTTCTAAACTCTGGGAATGTATCGTGACTTGGTGATAGAGAAGAGGTTTATTACGTGCATAAATACAAATACGTATTTTCGTTAACGAAAAGTCTATGGAGCGGGAAGAAAATAAGCAAATGGACACAAACACAGAATAAAATAAAAATAATGAGGCATCATTCATCCGATTTTCCTCGATAACGATAGAATCATTTCATATGCGATTTTCATGCTTCAAAAATACGATTTTTTTAGATGAGTTTTCGTTTCTTTAGCTGATGAAAGGCAAAAGACGAGAACCGTTCGTTATTATTATTATTTGCCTTCATTATAGAAAATTCGCCGAGAAGGAATATAACGATTTTTGAATTACAGGAGAAAAAAAAACTTCTTAAAACGGTGAAGAATTATTCGAGTGAGAGATTGTGGGCACCTGAAAAGACACTTCCCCTGGTTGAGAAACGCTTCCCGTAAGCGATGGTGGGTACCGGCAACTGAGATAGACGACTTATACGTACTTATTCAATCGAACGTGGTTAATTCGAAGCTCAAAGGGACAACGAAAATCGTTCGAATTACAAAAGTAAAATTTACTGGATCCGTAAAATGACTACAAATTGTTATTTGATCATGAATATTCACGTAGGATCCTAAGATAACTAATCTGTTACATTACTCAAGAATCGGCATCACTGTAGTACTTATTTCTTATCATGCTTAGGGGCCCCCGATTTACGGAAACATTTACTTTGTTTCTTTCAAACCGAGCACAACTCCCAGGCCCGTCATTTGCGGGGAGTCAGGAAATATTCCTTCATAGGGACCCTGGCTTTTGAAAATACACTATAAATGGTATATATATATATGCATACCTTGAGTACATGTTCTCTGCCCATCCTCCCTGGAAAAAGTTGAAATGACGGCCCTGACAACTCAAGGACAATTTACTACCGATTGAATTGTGCCGGAAGTGTGCCTAACAGTCTGAGTGCGAGTATAGTTTCGCGTGTAGATTTTTGCCCCATCTATGTTAAAAATTCCGAACCAGGTGTGATATTTGAATAAAATATGGAAGCAGTTACTGATAATCAGTTGCGAAATGTTTCCCGAATTTTGCTAATCATTTGTATTTTCATTGGAATTTGGTTTCCAGAGGTTGGAATGAAAATAAATTTTATTTTATTAAAATAAAATTTAATTTTAAAATATAATTTAAGTTAATTTTATAAACAACACAATTCATAAACAAATGGTTCACAATTTCGGTGCATTCCGGCCGAACAATATTAAAATAGGCTTTAAATTATCAACAACAACAAAAAAACCCCCCCATGAAAGTTTACAAATTATCATTTTGAATTCTTTCTATGCAGACAGTCGTTTCTGAAATTGCTCACTAGTCATCCAAAACTTTTTGACTGATTAATTCAGCATTTATAATCTTATTATGAATTTCATGTTTTACAAGCAACACTATACACGCACTCAGACTGTCAGGTACACAAATTTAGGTCATGCGGTTTTGCCGGTTTCCGATCATCAAAGCCGATTATTTATTACTGAACTGAGTTCTTAAACAACATACATATACACACATTCAAAGGGTGCCGTTTTTCAAAGGAAAACGTAGTGCTCTTTTTTTTATTACAAGTTGTTATAAAATTTGAGGTTATTTTTAGGACTAACCTGACAATTCCTTCCTTGCTCAGCAGACAAAATGTTGATGAAATACCTAACTTCGAGGCACCAATGCGAGAGCCGATCTCCCCGTTAAAAAGTCTCGCCACAGAAAACAACAGGCCCACACAACGATACAATTATTCAATCGTTACACTTCACTCGTAGGTAGAGAATAAATGACAGATGGCAGCACTACACAGAATCAAACTTCACGTTAGGTTCACTACACGTACACGCACATTCCAATATGTACTGATTCGTTAGAAGTTCCGCAGAGAAATGCGGACGAGATAAATGTATGGTTTAGTAGTGGACAAAATATTAGCATGGCCGTTCGAGCCACAAGTTAAGGTCGAAAAAAAAATGGCACCCGCTTCTCTCACACCTGAATTCAGAAACGTCAGAATTTTTTTTAACTTTTATTGTTTAACCAATTGGTCAGCAGCAACTAGACCTCGATAATGAAAATGAACAAATTAGTCAAGAGAAGCAAAGTCTGACTGCTTGTGGATTTTCTCCATTTGTCCACATTTACTTATATTAAAAAAATCCAACCAACAAAGCTCACAGGTTACATTCGAGCAAATGCAACCGATAAGCTTATTGGTTGAATTTTTCATGTTTTATAAAAGGACTTTTATAAAACTTTTATACTGTAATCCCGGACTTGGTAGAGATGTTGACATTTTGGAGAAAAAAAAATAATCTTCGGACTCGAACTCCGATCTCTCGCATGCCGGACGAGTGCTCTACCGGAGCCTTCGTGATTTTTTCCCTTCTTACCGTTAGAGGGAAAAAAGGGAAAAACGAACATCACGAAGACCCCGGCTCTATCTATCGCCATAGCTTAGTTCAGCGTTCCTCAACCGCCGGGCCGCGGCCCGGTACAGAGCCCTGACATCAGTCAAACCGGGCCGTGAATAGCTCACCGATTCATTTATACCCATTTATACCCCATTATGCGTGCGCATTACTGGGCCTTCTAATCAAGAAATCAACCGGTCCACGGTCTTCCAAAGGTTGAGAACTACTGGCTTAGTTGGTAGAGCCACTGTCAGACCAGACACGATCCAGGCTCTGTCAGTTCCGGGTTGTAAGCTTTTTAAAAATTGACAGAGCCACTGGCGACTCAACGCAAGGTCAACGAAGCTAGACTTTCCCCGTCCAGACCTGGAAAATATATTCCCAACGATTGAATATTTTGTCTACGAATATGAGTCTATTCCCTACGTTCATCCCCCAGAGTGTCAGATAGAATGTGTCTCATGACCAAACACATTGAGTCCGCCATGCCTGAGGATCGGACGGATAAAGTTGCGTGATCTCTAGCTTCGTTGGACTTGAATTGAGTGCTAGAGCACTCGTCCAGCACATGAGAGACCGGGGTGTTCGAGTCCACGTAGAGTAGGAGGGGTGTGGGGGGGGGCAAAGATGAATTTTTCCATCCAAAATAACAGCTTCTATACACACATAAACCTGTTTCTGTAATAACAATAAGTCACCCTGTATAAGGTTACTTGTATTATACAGGAACTCTCGGGTCTCATAAACAGAGGTACAAACTTTAAGGGGAAGTAGGGAACTTCAAAAGGCTTGAGAATCGCACAGGATCCCATGAGCGGAAACGTCATCGTACGTCGCCAGGCGGAGCTGTTCATGACAACGCTTATTGAGAAATGCATGATTACTCCTCATTTTTTTCTGCCAGCGCCCTGTTCGTATATACAGTTGCATGCTTGCTCCTCCTACGGCAACTACCGCTCGAATGAAGAAAAAAATCACATAAGTTTCACGGTCAAGGTCTAGTACAGTATATTTCCCTTCCAGCGCCAAAGCGCTTGAAGATTCTTCAAACTCATTGCCCAGGGCTAATCACGAACAGCGCCGCCTAGCGAAGTACCAATGAGGTTTTCGGTCATGTGGGTGTTCCTATGTAATTCTCGATCCTTTTGATGTTCTCTACCTCTCCTTAAAGTTTGTACCTCTGTTTATGGGACACCCTGTATATTGTTGTTCTGGCAGAAATCAGCGAGTGAAGAACTATTTCAATTTTTTAAATCTTTTTTCAAAATTTTTAAAAAACAGTACCTTTTTTGGTTTCGTTTAAAATTAATTTTAAAAAATATTCCAAAACTAACCATAACCGAAAACGGTATTAAATAAGTGAGTTTTAATCAGTTTCTGGATAATTAATGGCATTAATTACAGGAAAAAACTCAATTTTCTAACAGGTAGAAGTCACATCATGCAAAAGGGTGGTAGAAGGTACGTTGAATTGCCCTGGCGGGGGTTGCGAAAAAAAAGGTCGAGAACCGTATAACGTATAGTCGTTATAAACAGCGTCGATTGTATCTCACTAATACTAAAGGGTTTATTTTGCTGTAGCCTATATTAGTACCATACATACAAAATAGTGTGACAGTGGTATTTTAAATTTGCACTTTCGGTGATCAGGGGGTAGAAAAGTCAGACACGTTCCCCACGTTAATATTCACAACGAACCTCTAACGTATAGGGGACGTGTTGGATATTTTGCATGACAGTCCCTGATGGAGAGCCACGACCCCGAACCATCCCTGGCAGCACCGCTGCATTTATTACATAAAAAAAAAAGGTACAGAACCCTTCATCACTGAAGGGACTGACTCGGTGATTAGGGAGTGCAAAATACCGATGTCAATAGATACCTTCGGAAAAAACTAGCGAAAGTGTTTGAAAATCCGATGGAGGCCATATTTTGTGAGCGAGATGTAAAAAAAATATGTGTATCCTCTTCATTCCAGAGCCTGATGGACTTTTAACGGTTTTTAATGTTTTTAAAATCCTTTGATCCCTTTTTGTCGCACCACGGTCATTTTCTGCACCCGAGGACTAATTTTAGACCGGGGCCTACAATTTATTGCCGATTCCGAACGGCAGGCTTGTTATTGTTATACTCACCGAGAGGTTGGTGCTAACCTTGTTATTGTTATACATCTCGATGGGGAGACTCCCTACGGTAGCAATTTTTCCTGCGGTCATGTCGCCTCTTCTGTTTCTGATATGGTTTGAATCAGAAACTTAAGAATTCTTAATGCAACTAAAAAGAAATGCGTCTTTCTTTTTTTTTGAATGGGCTTCGGTAAAACGCCAAGGAAAGAAATGATCGGTAATTTTTACCATCTTGGTTGCTCTTGCACATCATATCTGTACGTATTTACTGATGGTGGCGAGTGGCAATTAAGCACCCCATTCTTTTTGTGGACAGTATTTTTAATTACTAGTAGTAGTAGTACTAATAGCATTTTCAACTTGATTTAAAAGCTAATGGAGTGTCTAGCCACGAAACACAATCGAGACACGGTATTTATTGTCCATGGTCGAAAACGAAAAAAAAAAACAACAGAAAAATATGTCTCGGGATGGGGGACTTACGCAAGTGATTTGTACAATTATACGGTATTCGGTTAGAAACTTTCGAAAAATGTTGATGGCAACGCTACCACATCGCCAAATCAATGAAATTTTATTCGCGAAAAACACCTTTGTGTGTGTGTGTGTGCTTTTTTTTTTTTGATCTAATTTAATTCATTAAGGCAAAAAAAAAAAATGTTGTTTACCGAATAAACTGGGAATTTATGAGACTCGTACCTCTTACACGCCCACGCATCCAAAAAAATGCATATATAGTGGAACTTTTCGATAACGGACACCCACGCGACCAAAAATTTTGTCCGCTAATGAGGAGGTACGATATACAGTCTAACTTCGTTTCTACGACTTACGTATTACGTAATACGACGTTTGTCTTCGATCGCAATTGGTTCCTAAACATTATATCGTTAAAAATGCATATGTTACAGTGAAAGTGATACATCGGTGGTTATACATAATCACCAACCATCTCGACAAAGAAAGTTGAATTTGAATTGAAAATTTAAATTGGATTTTTATTAACATTTATATGTCACTTTTACCGGAGATTAAGCATAAAGTTGGAAAGTCTGATAAATACAAATATAAATACAAATACAACGCCACAACAGGCAAAATGCCCAACGAGGTGGCTGAGAAAAAAAAAAGATAACTTTTCTTCTCTTCATTAAACAAATTAAATAATTTTTACCCGTACATGATATGCAAATGCACACTATACGTATTTTGCAATAAAATTCAATTGAATTAAAATAAGCGTGAAAAAACAAAAACCCATTCATAGCAACATTACAGTCCTTTAATGTTGGTTTTCTCAACACGTTATCAACAAACAAAACCAACATTACCATTCGAATTCACCAATAGTATTTTGTTACATAGTAATGTTGTTTAAATTTGTTATTAGTTGGCGATTTACCATATTTACCAAACCGAGCTTGGCACTAAACATAATCTTAGTTGAATATGATGAAATCTTGGTTTATGACCAAGAATTTTCTGATTTTACTGTCCGCTATCGAGAGCGTCCGCTAACGGGCAGTGAAATACATTAAAGCCCTATTCCACATGACCGGGGATCAGAAAAATGTCCGTTAGGGGAGGTTCCACAGTAATTTTAAGCTAGGGCTTTGTAAAGCAGTTAGTCAAAATGAAATAGACATACGTGGATGTTTCGTTCCCATTTTACGGCCCGTAAATATTTTGTGGCCCGGTCCTTCGCACCTGCTTGGAAACCAAGAGCGGAAAAAATGGGAGATGAGATTATATTATATGGGGAGTGGATTATTTCGGAAGAGTTTCTTCGTTATATATGGTGCATAGGAAAGTCCCTTTATTCTGGAATAACTCGCGAACCATTGACCCTAGAAGCGTAATTCCAATTAGAAAAAGTGTCCAAATAACGTGAAGTCCAAATAACCTCAACTACGTCATTCATTTGATGATTTTTGTCGCACCACGGTCATTTTTTGCATACGAGGGCTAATTAGATCGGGACCTACAATTTTTTATTGCCGATTCCGAACGGCAGGCTTGTTTTTTATACTCATCGAGAGGTTGGTGCGCTAACCCCTCGATGGGGGACTCCCTGCGGTAGCAATTTTTTGCTGCGGTCAAGTCGCCGTTTTTTGTTGTGGCCCTGTGTCAGGAAAGTTTTCTGACAAGGACGAACCGGGGATCGAACTCGCGACACTTCTAAACATCCTTTGGTACTTTAGGCGAGCATCTTATCGACCGTCCTACCGCATCCAACTACGCCATTCATGATGCAAGAGGTTGTGTAGTTACCAAAATATAAAAAAAACTAACTACATTTTGCCATACTGTCCTAAAAAAACCAATTACAGAAAGTTGTTGTGTTGTTGTCCCCCTTGATGATTTCAAGTGCAATAGTCGCTGTGAGATATTTCAATTCTTAAGTTGCTGGAATGAGGGGAAAAAACGCAGAAACTAACGGATAAACTCATATTTAACCTCATACGCTGTTATTTTTTTCATTTTCAGTGGTTTTCGAATTCAAATATCTCAGCGAATATTGCAGTTATTGAGCTCAAGAAGAGACAGGGTGACAACTTAATTACTGGGGTTTTGTATACGAAAGGGTGACCAAATGAAAAAGTTTTAATAACCGCACAACCTCTTGCAACATGAATTACGTAGTTGAGGTCAACACGTTATTTGGACGCTTTTTCTAATTGGAAGTACGCTTCTAGGGTCAACGGTTCGCGAGTTATTCCAGGATAAAGGGATTTTCCTACGCACCCTGTAAATTTGTATAACTATTTCTATCAAGGAATTGTGTCAGCTTCTTCTAGACAAGTTCATTGCAGCGACAGAAGAAAAAAACAACAACCAGTATTTCATTTTTTTTAAATTTTTTTTTAAGATAGTAAATGACGAGGAGAGGATATCACTGAGAAAACTTCATAAAAGAAATACGCATTTACCCGAAACTTCATTGTCACGTCTAATTAACTGTTGTCTCTATGTCACGCGCGACTCGAGCTTACCTGCCGCCCGGTTGCAAAGCCTCACGAGTCGCCCCAAAAGACGACACTGGCGGGAGGCTTACAGGGCTGCAGCCTAGGGGGGCTTTGAGATAAACCTGATTTTTTTTTTAGACCAAAGCCACACGCACCACTACTATTGTTAGTGACCATACGCTCCACTTTTAGAGATGATTCCCCCCCCCCGCTTTTTTGGTCCAGAATTATTTTACAGATCTTAACACTTTTAGCGGCAATGACGAGATATCTCGCCTCTATAAAAGCCCCTTATTCAAGCAATGATAAGCCCAGATGTTTTGTAAAGTTGATTTCTCAATGGAAAACTTTTCCTTACACCCCCCCCCCCCCTAGTTTGCACCTGCTGAAAATCGGGAGAAAGCTTACTTCATTAAAGAAGATATGACATATTGAAGGGGGTTTAGTGATTCTAATTGCCGCTTAAAGGGTTAATGATGCCATAACTTAATTCTCAAAACAGCGCCGTCATCACTTATATATACACTTATCCTGTAAAGATGATGTACAACAAATTAATTTTTATTAAGAAATTTATTTCGAAAACATTTCTGGTGCTCCAGGGACCGGACCAGTGAAAAGGTTCCCCCCCCCCCGTCTTGAGAATTTTAACATTGCCTTAATTTGCCCGTTCTGGACAAAACACAGGTGAAGGCACCAAAATGCGCACTTATTCTTCGTGATAGATACTATAGAATAGGGTGACTCTTGGCACCGCTCAAGAGGAGAGCTAAATACGAAGTGAATGGGGGGATTTAATTGACCAAAATAATTCAAAGAATATGATTTCTGACCGCTTTTGTAGGGTTCACAAAAGCCAAGATGAATAGGGGATTTTTTTTTCTAAATTTTTTAAAGTTCCCCTTAGGAATTGTAGGAATACATTGTGAGGGAGGGGATGAGCATGAGGAGCCAAAAATAAGTCCCGCACGGACAGAGATTTCGTCTCGAACCGCCCCTGATAGATTACATTCTTGTTTCTGATGTTATGGTCGCAAGTCCTTCTGTTCCATAAAGTTTTCTTAACATTTTCGTCATCTAGGTATGGCTTAGGGCGGTATTCACCGACATAGTTTAAACTATAGTCACAATTTTTTGATAAGGGACTTACACGGATTGGTTAAATTCAGGTTTTTAACCAATCTATGTTGATCTCTTATCCAAAAATTGTGACTACAGTTAAACCATGTCGGCGAATACGGCCCTTAAAAACGTGATGTCACGTGAATTGTTACCGTCACAAACTTTTTAAATTTGTCTGTCTAAAGTTTACACTGCCTCTCGGGATCGCCGCACCCCTTGCACTCTTGCTTAAGCCACCTCCCCTGCTCTTAGGAGACATTATCGCCTACAATTATGGATGTCCCGGGTCCTTAATCATCAGCAAATACGTATTTCAGCTGCGAACAACAGTCAATGATTTAATGAGCTCAAACAATAGAAGAGAGACATAAGAAAGATGTAAAAATTATATATTCTCACCTTTTGACTGTGGGGTTGGCAACTCCGTGTCTTCCCATTCACGTTATTCGCAAATGAAAATTCCAGGCAAAGACTTTTCCGGGATGATATCTCGGCTCGTCTTTTTTTTTTCTTTTTTTTAAATCTTCTCGGGTTTAAGCTTAAAGCAACAAGTCCGAGTCGACGGTTTATTGGTGGGAATAGACGTCGGGTGTAGGAAGTGAGTGGGTAGGATTGCCGAATCGAAGGCTGTTGATTGGTCGAACTTTCAGGAATCTGTCCGAGAACAAGACACTGTATGTCCGTGACGTGAACTGTTGCGTTGTTGAGGTAACGGCGAATCGAAACGCTTCATCACCTCATATCAACTCATCGATATTTTTCACATTTTTTTCCCCCCTTCTTTAAGAGAAATCCTAACTTTTATGTGGAGTCCACAGTGAAGTAGCTCCGTAACTTTCTTACGGCTCCCCCATCACTATTGAGAAGCTTGTACAGCAATTATACTGCGCTTTCGTGACATCACGAGCACGCATTTGAGAGATCGACAGAAAAATATTTTTTAATTATCATTTGAAGTCTTCGAATCTCTCTCTCTCTCTGTATTTACAGAACTTTTTTTTTTTTTCATAACGTGTCGCCAAATTCCGTTGCAATCGATTCTGATCAGAGAAACAAAATAAAAAAACGGGGGGAAATCCCCTAATCTCTGGCAGGTACGGAAAACTGGCTAAGGCCGGGATTACACTATAAAAAATTTTGATAAAAGATCTTTTATAGAATTGGAAAAATTCAACCGATAAGTGCATCGGTTACATTCGAGCAAATGTAACCGACGCGCTTATTGGTTGAATTTTTCGAGTTTTATAAATGAACTTTTATAGTGTAATACCGGCATTATTACTGAAACGGACACAGTCGACTGTTGGTCAAACTCTGACATCGCGAATCTTGTGCTCCATTTATATCTGATTCTGGAGGGGGGGAAAAAACATTCCGCAAGTCCGAAAAAAGGTTAAAGTATCATCTTTTAAATTTACGACCCTCTGTCATCACCCACACGAGCACTCAAAGAACGCGTCGATCTACAAGTTCACTCATTAAAAGAACCGCACGTCTCAGTTCCACAACTCGGAATATAAATGGCCCCCATCCCTTACTGAACGCACAACTCGCATTCTGAACCAACAAAATAGTCTAACGCGAATGAACCCTTAGGGCAGTGGTTTTAAACTTAAGCTCCCTCATCATAATCATCGTTTAACTGCGGATCCCCTGAATAGTTCACTGGATGATTTGAATTCATAAAGGAACAAATTTCAAATCACAAACAAGAACTCGTCTCAATATCCGTAGCTCGCTGCGACGCACACGTTTAGAAGGGGTCAAAACGGTATCGTTATTAGCCATAGGGCGTGATTCATTCTACTAATACTACTAAACCACACATGCACCTCGTCCATATTATCTGCGGAACCTCTAACGAATTGGTACATGTCCGAATGTGAGTGTACAAGTGAAACATGACGTGAATGTTATGCGTACCCCCTTTGTCATCAGCTCTGCCCCTCTGAATCCTAACGCATATTGGTGGGATCAGAGACGTAACAGGGGGAGGGGGCATAGGGGGCTCGTGCCCCCTCCCACGATCAAAACTTTATTTTTTTTAATGAAAAAAAAAATCTTTTTTTCAGAAGAAAATACTTTTATATGTTATTATAATCAATTTCTGTTGATTTCAATGTTATTTGAAGGCTATGTGAACGCAAAATTTATCTTTAATAAATTCATTGCGACCCACCCTCTAAGCCATAATGATAAATCGCATAAAGACCCCGGGGGGGGGGGGTTATCTGATGCGGCCTACCCTCCTCAAACCCAATTTTGTAAAAAAAATTAACTAAGCGGCACATCTACATATCGCTTAAGTGTCCCGTGGTACAGTTCCAGAACATTTAAGTAGCCCGTGGCACATTTTCAGATGTGAACAATGATTACATCAACACTTAAATGAATTAATGATCACTTAAATGACCCGGGACACAGTTCCAGAACACTTAAGCGATCCGTGACACATTTAGAGATCCCTTGAGTGGCATGTGACGTAGTTTTAGAGCACTTAAGTGGCCGCCAGTGCGGTTCTACATCACTCAAGTTACCCGAGGCACATTGTCAGATTATTTAAGTGATCCGTGGCATATAATTATGGATCACTTGAGTGATGCGTGGCACATTTCCAGATCACTTGGATCCGCGAAAAATTTAGAGATCACTAAAGTGGCTCTGTAGGGCACTTATCAATGGGGGGGGGGATGTCACTTCAAGTGCCCACAAACTATCGGAAGGTTTTTCTCGATTTTGGCGCACCGAGTAAGATGCTGTTAAAAATATTTCATATTTCCATAAATGGTGGTTGATGACGTGAGCAAAATCCAACCCCCCCCCCCCAGTCATCAAAAGTCAGCAAATCGGAGAACCCCCCCCCCCAATCGATGATGACGTAATACTTGAACGGGCCTCCTTAGTCAAGGGAGCCGCAGGTGACAAAAGTTTGAGAACCAACAGCCGTAAAGTATAGGACGCTCCCACGAAACAAATACAATAAATCGTCGTAGATCAGCGATGGATGAGACCATTTTGATAATTTGATCGTTCCTGTGCTTTTTTGCCCTCCGTTCCTCGGTACGCAGAATACGTAAAAGGAAGCGAAAATTCCTCTCGAATGATGAATTAATTATTTATGGAGTAATTAAAGTTTTCGGTGAAGATTCGGTGATTTGCGGCTGAACAGCAAATTAGCGTTGAGACTCCAACTCACAAAAAGGAAAATGTAACGGAGGTTTTGTCAAAACACCCAATTTGAGAACCATCAGCAAAAATATCACCAAGAAACAAGGACGGGGTGGGGTTGGGGGAGGAGTTAGAGTGGGAATCGGTGGAACGCTAATAACGTGTAATGACGATTGTGTCGTTAATAAGAAATCGCGAAGGTCGCGCCTAAAAGCAGGTAGGTGCCAATTTGCTTCTTTAATCATCATCGCGTTCTTATATGTACATTTTATTATTTTATTTTGGTTTTTTTTTTCGCTGATGGTGCCATCTCTCGCTTAATTATTCATTTTATATATGGCTAATTAAACTCTTTTATACAAAGATTACTTATTTATTCCGGAAAAATCCTCTCATTAATCGGGAAAAATCAAAGAAACAATTCACATCTTCTTTCGTCAGTAAAATATGGGTGCGTGTAGAAACGAATGGTCGCGCCCCTTCTTTCATCTACGCCTACTAATTGCACGTTCATTGTTCTAAATATGATTGGTGTAAAGAAAGAGTTTCCGAGACTGGAAACGCATTTTTGGCTTTTTTGACGCGCGATCGGGTTTTATCCTCTTTTTCACATTCGACACTTTCCCTGTCGGCTGTCACTTTATTGTGACTGACGTGCAACGGTCATCTTTCGCGTTGTCGAGTTCACTTTGTCACGATCACGGTCACCTAATAGTATGAGTGCGTATCTAGTGTTGTGTCTGTTTTTTTTAAGTGCTGCCATCTATACTTCAAATTGCGGGCGAAGTGTAATTGTTGGATATTTATGTCGTAGTGAGCCTGTTGCTCTCTGTGGCGAGACGGCAAAGTTGGGAACTCGCAGCTCTGTACTCCGTGGCATTGTTTTTCTACTGATGAGGTACTGAGTAAAAAGGGTATAATTTGTTTGTTATCCACAGTGAAGTAGAGGTGGCGTAAAAAAAATTATTTGCGTAAAGTAACGAACGCTGTGGTACACTACTTTGGTTTTCTGTAGTTCCCGAATTCGAGGTGCGAATGCGAGCCGATCTTCTGGTTATAAAAGTCTCGCCACAGAGAGCAACAGGCCTACAATGATACAATTATTTAATCATTACACTTCACTCATAGTTATAAAAAAATTGATCGCTACACATAACAAACATCACCTAGGGCTCACAACACGTACTCAGAGGAATGTGGACGACGCGCATGTGTGGTTTAGTAGTAGTAATAGTGCTATACACTTTTTGTAAAATAATTAAAATGAAAATGTCTTATAAAGACATTTTTTACTAGAATTCACAAAAATGTTAAAATATCAGAAACAGTTTCTTGGACGTCCTTGTAATTCCGCATATAATTGAAGCGATTATTTCAGAGATTCTCCCCCCACGAGTGCAGAATGTTTCGGATTTTGAGATATTCAAGAAAAACCTTCTAAAAAGCAGATATTTTTTTTACGAAAAAAGTTCCTGAATGTGAAGGACGATTTTATAAACAAAATGGAAACGTGGTATTAAGGTCCAGAAGGGGAAAGCATTAAAGAAAAATTCCAGTCTCTGCAGTTATGGGGGGTTTCTGCAGTAAAATAAAGTTACAACACTGTTTTATATCATTTCTATGATATTATTAAGTTCAGTTAGGGGTGAAAATCAACAAAACTGAGTTTTTAATAACATTGAATTTTATTTTTGTGAATTACATGTATTTTGTAGACGTAAAACGATCATATGTAACATCATTCGCTATTCTACCTATACAGTCAGAATCTCTTTCGAGATTACGAATTTACGAACTCTCAGATTTCACTTCCGAGTTCGAAATTTTACGAAACTGAAAGCAAAATGAAATGGCGTTTCTTAATTCCGACACTCTTCGTTGTGTCTTTTACGTAACGTACTTTATGTACGTGAATTAATGAAACTTCATTAAGTCTTGATGAACAGTCCTCGCTAATTGGGAAGAAAACAAACGAAAGTTAATTTTCGATAGTTTTATATTACACGTACTTATACACATTCATTTTAAGTTTTTCCCGGTTTTTTTTTCTGGAATAAAATGAGAAGCTACTAATTATTTATTGATTATTCATTCGGAAGTGAGGAGAAAGAATGAGTGGAATGAATGTGTTTTGGAATACCGTGGAGCACCGTGTTTTGATTCGATGTTAATTTACCGGAATTCGAAAGCCTCTCGCGAGTTTTGTTTTCTCTTCTTTCCTCCCCCCATCCTTATGAAAGATTATTATTAATTAGACGGAAACTTTCTCTGTTACGATATTAATTAAGAAGAAACAAATTTATTTGTCGTATTTCTTACGAGTTGTACCTTTCGCCGTAACAATACCGAGAGAACAATTTTTTTAATAATTTTTAAATACGGAAATTATTGATTTTTTTTTCCCCCTTTCAAAATTTAAACTAGGGAAAAGTTTCTTATTTATGTCTATTGCTGTGATGTGCTAGCATTATGACCAGCGTTTCTCAAATTCTGCCTCCTTGCACAATTCCCTGAAAGGATACCGATGTTTCTACACCCCCCCCCCCCAGATTGTAAAGTTCTACTAAATAAATACTTATATCTACATTATTTAACTATATTTACGAATGTTATTCATCACTATTTCCCGCGAAACCTCTAGAAATGACAAAAAATAAATAGAAACCCTGCTTTAAACGCTTATATCTCAGCATGTATACAACGAAGCTAGTAGAGATAACGGATAGATACTGTTTAAGAGAAATCCAATGACATACGGCACTGTTCCTCATTAATCCCCAGATCGACTGTATAGTTACCATGCAATACACGATACAAATGAAAGTTAATGGTGCTATTTACGGATAGATCTCATCAAGACAAATCCAGCGATACCTCATTGCTTGTGGTGATACGTTTCCAGGTCTGACTACCAGATTGTACCGTAACAATTGTGTGAACGAGAAGTTCGCGGTTTCTTCGCCCTCCCCCCACATTCATCAGGAAGATTGTTTGGTGACCAAGCTCGTGAGCTTGCGTGAGAGGGTAAGAAGGCAAGTTTTTATTATTGTTATTATTATTATTATCATGTACAGAATATTATTCCTAAAGGAGAAGCCTTGATATTATTGGCACAGGCAGTCCAGGAAATACAGAAGATTTAGAGACCTTGCTCTAGATCAGAGGTCTTCAATCTTTTTCCAGTCGTGAGCACTGCCTGTACCCGTCATCAAAAGAAGAACACCCTTACGGCAAGTTTAACATACGAATGCACGAAATCAGGATGATTTCAATAATTGAATGAAATTTTTACAAGGTGTTTTAACTGGAATGTTGATTAAGTGCTAGCGAGCACGAACTAGATTACGAGCATAGAGCAATCTGGGTGGTTCGGGGACCACCGTGGGGCTCGCGAGTAATAGGTTGAGAAGATGCCTGCTCTAAATACTTACATCTTAGGCCTAGAACTGACTACGGCGCGGTTACCAGTGATTGCGATTGAAGGGAATCGACAATATATATAGTTTATTCTGTCAGCGCACAGACCCAGCCGCAACCGCTGGCGGCGGTTTCTCAACCGCGGAACTCTACATTTCCTTCCAACTACTATGAAGGAACAAATACATAATACTGGCAGCAATAAAGATGTGACAAACCATTGTAAAGGCAGGTTGCATGTCTGAAACGCATTGCTTGAGAAAAGCGGTAACCAAAGTAAACATTCCGAAAGTGACTGTTGGAACGCAGGAACCATTGTTGTCTGACGATTTTTCGCCCATTCCGGGCATCTGTCCAGCTCTGACGAACTTGACCTAGGCGTAAGTCGTAGCCTTTTGCCCGCGTTACGCAATTGCTAAAAATGTTCGCCACTCGTGCGAACGAAACGTCGGAAGACAAAAACTGTATTTCACATCGGCCAAAAAACCCGAAAACTCTTAAATTTAATTCTAATTTACACGATGGCCACGAAAGCCTTTTTTTGTTTCAGCCACTAGAAAATGCTCTGGTAGGTGTTGACTTGATCCGAGACCGAACTCTTTGAGCCAAGGCGGAAAAAGCAACTTCAAAGGAATGAGACTGCCCTTTGGCAGGGATTACACTATAAAAGTTTTATTAAAGTTCTTGAAGAAAACTGGTTTTGTAAAATCCCGGCTTTACTTAGGGTGCTAGCTACCAGCACGCAGCGCATTTTAAGTGTAAACCGTTGATTCTAGAAGTGTAGTTCCACCCAGTAAATATATCCAAATAACGTGTAGAACTCAGATGGTGCAAGGGGAAAAAACAGCATTAATGGAGGGTAAAACGCATTTTACCACTGCACACATATGGTGACATATTTATACTGTTTCTCCCCAACCGGATTCCTCCAATTTTTGAACTCAAATATCTCTGCGAATATTGCATTTCCAAGGAAAGGAAAGGGTGCCGTCTTCAAAAAAATTGTGAAAAAATTTAAGCACATGCATATCACCTAGAAACCCATAAAGACAACAAAAATTATCGGTGGAATGCAGTTATTAAAGCCGCAAATCATTATTAAAATGACAACAGTTGGCTACTCATCGCCACTCGCGCTTCTTGGCAATATCTATAAAAAAATTATTTTCACTCTTTAACACACACACTTCTCTCTAGCTCTCCCCGTTTTTCCCCTCTCTTTTCTTTCTTCTTGTTTATCTCTTTTTCTGTGCTGTATATGATCTGTGTTGTTTGAATAACATCACTCTAGGGTTCCGAGATTTTTAAGTTCATCCTTGGCGTCTATTGGCGTTCGAAATATTAATATTGACAATTTTTTTTTTTTTGATTGACCCATAACAATTCCGCCGAATTTTTTTTATATTTCTGTTCGTATTTAAATGAGTAGAATCACCAGTGGTGATTTTTTTAAAACTTTCCGAAGACGTCACCTTGGGATCCTTTCCTTGTTAGAAAAACGTAGAATTTATTTATTTATTTTTATTATAATTTTTAATTTTATTTATTTTTGGCTTCAGGAGAGACAGGGCAACAACTTTTTCACTGGGTTTTGAACACAGGGTGTCCGTGTAAAAAATGTATTTTTTCAAATATTAATAACAATACAACTCCTTGCAACATGAAGGATGCATCTGAGTTCTACACATTAATTTATATACTTTCTCTAATTGTAAGTATGCCTCTAGGATCAGTAAAATGCACTTCGTGCTGGTAGCTATGCACCTTTGTATAGCACTGAGTTGTACGCTTTGACGAAGTCAAATGCATGTTCAACCCGTATTCACGCGATATCCATAATCATAGGGGCGCGGTAGCCCAGGTCGATAAGATACTCGCCTAAAGTGCCAAAGGAGGTTAAGAGGTGTCGCGAGTTCGATATCCGGTTCGTCCTTGTCAGAAAAACTTTCCTAACACGGATACAACAGAGAAGGCGACATGACCGCAGAAACAATTGCTACCGCAGGGAGTCCCCCATCGAGGAGTTAGCGCCCCAACTTCTCGACGAGTATAAAAAAAGAAGTCTGCCGTTCGGAATCGGCAATAAATTGTAGGTCCCGGTCTAAAATTAGCCCTCGTGTGCAGAAAATGACCGTGGTGCGACATATATGATCAAATAACAATAAGCTTTTTTTATGTCCAACTTCAGCTAGCGTAAACCAACCAGTTTAGTAGTTAGTTGTCAGTTGGGGGTCATTCACGTATTACGTCAGCATCGAAGGGGGGAGGGTTTCCGATTTGCTGACTTTTGATGACGGAGGGGGGAGAATGCTTACGTCATCAACCACCCTTTATGAAAATATGAAATTTTTTTTACTGACATCTTACTTAAAAGTAAGTTGCAGTCAATATAAAAATGTATAAAATATATAAAATAGATGCAGAAGGTGCAGGTATATACCATGGGCAAGGCCTAACTATGGCGGTCATATTTAGAGGAAGAGGAAGTAATTCTCTCCCTCTCCCTCTTATATATATATATATATATATATATATATATAGAGAGAGAGAGAGAGAGAGAGAATTACTTCATATATATATATATATATATATATATGTGTGTGTATGTAATACAGAGAGTATATATGTAATGAGAGAGAGAGTAATTCTCTCTCTCTCTCTCTCTCTCTCTCTATATATATATATATATATATATATATATATATATATATATATATATATATATATATATATATATATATATATATATATATATATATATACTATATTTTTTTATACATTTTATACATTTTTATATTGACTGCAACTTGCTTTTATTTTCAACTTGACAAAAAACATTCGTTTTTTTTAGCTTTTTTTGTTTTGATTTTTCTATAACTTTGAATTCAATGGTACTACAGCAGAACGTCGGGGGATCGAGCATCTATTCAGGCTATGGAGGCCAAGGGATGCAATGTCAGGGTGGTCCCCCCCCCTGATGAGAACCCTAGACATTAGCTGACTTTCTTCATTTTTGAATTATTATCTGAATTTTTCTCATTTTTGAATTCTCCGATTAATTTTTTTTTGTTGAAATTTTCAATGTAATTTTGAAATTTTCAAAAAACGCCAATTCTGCGTTAGACTCTTCCTATTCACATTCAGAGCGAGGGAGAAAGTGAAATTAAATAATAAAATAATCCGTTCTCTTGAACTTTTGAGGAATTGGATTTGTTTGTTCGCTTATAATCATGATTCCGGTCCTCCCTCAAGCTGTATTTTGAATGAGAGTTATATACGTGCATACATACGTATCTCTTATAAGAAAAAAGCACGTCTTCTTCTCTCTTTCCAGGAATGAAATCCCCGTCTATATTGGGGGGGAATGCGGTTTTCTTTCTTTTGAATGCTCGCCGAATAAGATGTCGTTAAATTAAGTCTGTCAATAAGGATCCCTCTTGTCCGAGATGTTTTTCCTCCGAGCGACGAATCACGTGCGCCCGATTCGATTCTCTGTCAAATTCGTGCCCCGTTGCGACTAGATTAAAAACGTATATACTTTTTTTTCCTTTGGAGGAATATAATAAATATATTATTATATGATTTATAAGAAAGCGGATAAATACGCTTCTTTATGATTGATGCCAGCCGATGTTTACGAAAAAGTAAAATTTTATATTTTAGGATTAACCAATCAGGTGAATCTCGACGGTTCTTCTTATAATTCCCTCTATACCTCACAAAACATTTCGCGATACGATCGTTGTATACTCGTATTGAACAGAATTGAACGTATCATACATTTTGATTTTTGAAAAATTCGTTATCCATCAGAGAAAATGCTGCGATATCGATTTCGACCATTCATTCTTTCTTTGCCCAATAAGTGCCAGTGTATAGATCTAGGTATAGCAACTGGAAAAATCCAGGCCGACTCATTATCCGTAATCAATGCTTAGTATGACGTCAGTATTATGGCTACAGGCAACAGTTGTCGCCCCCCCCCCCAACACTTTTTAATATACGGGTTATTCAAGGGGCTCTTTGTTTCCCTATGCCAGTGGTGCGCAAACTTTTTGAAGCCGGAAACCCTTTTGACCAAAAAAGTTTTATCGGTGACATGGGCTGACCATATGTCTCGGTGTTCTGGGACATCCCAATTTTTTGCTAGTATATGTCCTGTCCCGAAAGCCCTTTTTTTCGGAACGCTTGTTTCGATTTTAATTAGGCAATACTGACTTTTAAAAGATATTCACTTTTTTTCCGGATTTTTTAATTTTTCCTTACTTTGTGTCCTAATCACTACCTTCATACCGAATTTCATGTTTCTAGGGGGAATGTTAGAAGCGCCTAGGATTTTTTGATGATCGGTGAGTCAGTGTCAAAATTACGAAACTTTGAGTTTAAATTTCTCATGAACTACACAGATGATAGAAATATGAATTCAGAAATTTGATTAAGTTTGTAGAAAGTGCTAAATATGCCAAGTTTCAGATACCTGAACAACTCCAGTACTATGGGGTCTACTAAGATATGGGGTCTCAAAACTACCTCGAGTTGCTTGTTGAAAAGGATGCTACGGTCGTGCATTTATAACAGGGCTGATTTGTACGAGTCATCTAGGAAGCCGCTGCGAATCAAGTTTGGATCACGACCCATAACTGAAGAAACCCTTTCTGTAAGTGTGTTTGTAAGACCTATACATTGCCCCTACTATGGCGAGGCTGGCAGAGCTCCAGTGCCAAAGGCGCTGAACGTTTCCTCTTCAATTTTTGTTTTTCTCAGTACGAATTCACTATAAAGGTACTAGTGAAAAATCTTGATAGAGGCCAAAATGTGAGGACCATGGACTCATCTCTACAGTCTATGCGAATCAAGTTTGGGTCATGAATCCCTGGCTGTAAATGGATTTGTTAACCCAACTCAGAACCCCTTGTGACACAAGTTTTGATTGCGACGAATAGGTTAAGAACCCCTGGCCTAGATGTCAAGTATTAAGTCAATACGTAATGAAGTCAACTATGATCATTATTTTACCCCACACCAACTCCGTCATATATCATCATACGACAATTTTCAGCCGTGGGTGGGAAACGGTGTCATCCATCGGTGGTCGCGCCAGGGTCGGTAGGTAAAGAACCTATTTCTGGTGTTCTTGCCCGGATTCGAAACCTTGGAACCTTAATAATGTAAGACGAGCATCTTCCCACTGCTCCACTCGGGCAACTACGATCACTAGAAGGGTAATTAAAGTAAAATTTCCGACATTAAGATCAAGACGAGCACCCGCAAGTTTCAAACAATTCCAACGCCCTTGGATAAAGCTATTGTAAGTTTTGTTAAAAAAATAAATTGTTTCTGTTCTATATTTTCAAAAACTTATGTTTTATTTTCTCCCTTGATTCTTGTTGCCATTCATGTTGTGATATTTCGGACACGTTTCCGAACCACGGGATGAGAAAAGGAATCTATAATAATCACCGGTTCCGATTTGTTTCTTCGCATCGGCACGACGTGCTTTTCTTGGGTGTGCACAGTGAAAGACAAGTCGAGTGGAAGGATTGCGCACAAAAAAAAAAGCAAACCTGCCGTGTGATTGCTGTATACGGCATCCTCTCTCTCCTTCCCTAAAATACATCCACTATTTTCTCTGTTATGCAATTTCACGTTCCACGTTATTCCGCAGACACACGAACAGAAAATTCTGCCTCTGCCCGTTTCCCTTTGTTGCCTATTACAGGGGAAAAGTGTTTTCCCTGCACGAAAGAGCATCGCGTAAGAAAGAATCATTTATGGGGTCTTCATCAACGAGCGGAATCCTCCCCTCCCGATACAACGCCAACCCGTCACAATACTTTTTTTTGACGTGAATACGTCTTATTGACGGCACGATTTTTGAGCGTCACGAAAGTAGGTAAGAATTTGAATCGAAATAACTTCTGTACAACACGTGCGAAGACACACACACACAATGTTTAGTATCTCGTTGGAAAAATTAAAATTAAAAATTTCTAGTAATAAGTGTGTTAGATTTCAGTATAACGTCATTGGATAGCACAGTGTTTCCCAAAGTGGGCGATATCGCCCCCTAGTGGGTGAGTAATGGTCTCGGGGTGATAGAAACTGCAGATTTAACATTAGAGCCTATGGGTGCACTTGAATTGGGAGCGATGAGAGAGAAAAGATTCCGATGAAGGGAGCGATGAAACAAAATGCTTGGGACAACACAATATTGTCGCAAAATGAAATACGATAACAGTGTCACACATCGAAAATTAGCATAGCTTGGGACCCCGGCTTGCTATTACCTTGTGAGGTGTCATTGAATTCGTCTCAGCAAGTTTTACAATAACGCAGTGAAATAAAAACCAATAAGGATTATTTGTATAAAATTACGTCCACACACACGAAAATTGCGATTTTCGAAAATTGCGATTTTTTTTCTCCTCGGAACAACGTCAGATATGGCTAAAAAATTGTTTTTGAAACGTAGAAAACTATTTGAGAGAGGATAAGAGTGACTTATGGGGTTTTAAAAAAAAATCAAAAGTCTCTAATAAAATCGTCTTTACTAAATATGCTAATAGTTACTGATTAAAGTATTCACGAAAGGATGACGTCACTCTCCGCTTATCCATACGAAGGTTTTAAACAACTGGCTGCTGCGAAGATGAATTTCTGGAAAGAGAGAAAATTCAACTGCCTTGGCGGGGAATCGAACCCACGCCCTAGACCACTAGACTACAAAGGCAACGAATCTCTCGATCTTTCCCTGGAGCTCGTGTGCACTGAAAGGGACCGTACATGGACGGCCGGACCTGACTCGGGCTGACTGCTGACGCTGCTACCTGATGACGACTTATGAAAGCCTTTCATATAAGGTCACCATCTGAATTTTCTCTGTTTACAAAAATTCATCTTCGCAACATGAACACTTCGAAAAAACCTTCGTAAATTATTCACGTTAGAAACTTGTGGCAGCGGATTTTTTTTTTTTTCTTCTATATTAGATCAGATGTATATACAACCAATGCGAAGAAAATTTTCTGGTTTGCTCCGTACGAAAACAAATGTCATTGCACTCCCGCTCCTTTTAATTGAAATTCGCTGTCATTTTTCTCAACTCAAGACGAACAATTAAAAGACACCGGGGAATTTAAAAAGCTCCAACGTGTTGAGTGTAGGGGTGGGGGAATAAATTCTGACTCGATAATTCTACTGTAATTGTACTGCCAAATTTGAAAGAAAAGAAATAACCCCAAAAGAGTAAGAAAAGGAAGAAAAAAACATTCTATTTTTCCTTCGAATAACTTCCTTATCCGTGTATTGCTAGCCGAGCACCATTCATCCTGATCACGTCCCTCGGTAACCTTGTGGCTCCAATTTTAAGCTATTAAAGGGACGGAAAAGGAAATATAAAAAAGATCTTTTTCGTTCAGTCGAATGGTTTTGATTTTCGCGAAACATTTAAGAGAGAATTGAAAATAAATAAAGACTACATTTTTTCCATTTTCTACTTCCAGTTGGAATCTAATCGAGATCGTTTTTTTTTTCTTGATGGGAAAATTATTTCTAAGAATAACCTCGACAGAGAGGCAAGAAAGAGAGGGTCTTCCTCAATGTCATCAGCAGCTGCTCCGGAAAATTGTAGCAGTGAAAACTCCAGCAGAGTTGTTCAAGACGCTTTCTCTGTCATTAAAGAGGAACCGACGCTCTCTCTCTTGACACACACACTTTCACACCTGTAATTACGATAGTATAACAATTGGAAGTACTTTCCGAGACCGTTTAGTGGTGCTGCCATTATTTTATTTATTTATTTTTCTTTCTGACCGACAAAGTGCGAACGATTCGTCGCGTCATCACCTCGAGCTCGATGTCGTGCTGCCAATTTGATGACCGCGATATAAGAACTGCGGAAAACTAGATTCGTCTTATATTTATTCTTCAGGCAGCGATTCGCTCTCCTCGAAAGAAATCAATTATTCTTCTTTTGGGAATCGAGGAAAAACATTTTTTCTCAGAATATCGTCTCTTCAAAGATGATGTCACTACTACTACTACTACTAAACCACACATGTACCTCGTCCGTATTCCTCTGCGGAACTTCTAACGAATCGGTACATGTTGGGATATGCGTGTCCGTGTTGTGAACCAAACGTGAAGCTTGTTTCCGTGTGATGCTTATACAGTGCTGCCATCTGCCACGTATTTTTCAAACTATGAGTGACCAAAACATATGGAAAGTAACTGAATAATAAGGGATTTCCCAAAAATTGGTATACGATTACTTGCTGTTATTTGATTGTTTCGAGAATAAGCCCACTGCATTATGCGAATGAGCGAAGACGCATGTTTCATGCTATGTAAAAGAATTATTTTAGCATTACACGCGTGTATGATGTCAAAATAAACAAACCGAAGTCAAAAATAAAACAACAGCAAATAATTGTATAATTGTACACTAATTTTGGTAGAAAATCCCTCATTTACTTTCAGCAAGTTCCGATATCCCAGCTGCCAATACCACGCATATCTTTCTGAATTTTTACGACATTCAGCTGGAATATGTAGATGCACTATACAGGGTGATTCATAAATGCATTTCATTTATGGAGCTGCAAACGGAAGTACCACAGAGGCAGCACGAATGTACGGTGAGCGTTTTTTCCCTCAGGCGGTTCCCAATCCAAAAACATTTGCGCGTTTGCATCGACAGCTATGCGTAACGGGATCCTTTCTCGCTTCCCGGTCTGATGCAGGTCGTACAAAGACTGCCAGAACAACAGGTGTGGAAGACGAGTATCCCCCAGGTTACATTTGCATGCATGATGTTCTTTTTCTCCCGATGAATTTCAACGGAAACGCCGTTTTAACGTTTGCGGAGCGGCCGTTTCGAAACACACGTTTGCGTTTCATGTTAGACCATGCATTCTTTGATGGCAATTGTTTGTATTGCTGTGGACTATCACCTCTTAAAGTGCTTCCCATCTTTTCTGAATCTCCCTGTATATATATTACATTCTTTTTTGTAGTCTTCCATAGTCCAGTCTGTCAACTCTCTTCGACAATTCACAGCAAATTATGAAGACATGTTTAAGTTTTTTAAGAATGACGCTCTTTCGAGACCACTTCAGAAAAGCACAGTGTCAAATGTGTAAGTTAAGAGGCCAATGTAAATAAGTCAAGATGAACCTGGTGATTATACTGCATTCGAGGTGCTTTTAACAAACAACTAGTGATTTTTTTAGAGCTAATGAAAATTTGCTCGATATTGCGCTAATAGTACAACCTGTATGACTCGTATCAGTCCCATTTTCATAATAGATACTGTATTTGCTTTACAATAAATTTTTTACAGATAGCTGACGGGGCTGGTCTCTCGACAGAATGCAGTGGAACTTCGGTCAACGAGCGGTTCGGTTAGAATCCGCATAGAGCAATCCGCATAACGCGCATAAATTTTGGAAGCAATTTGATTCGATCAACAAGCGATAATTTTTGATTACGAGCAAAACCTTTGCGCTTTGTTTATTTATTATCACATTATCACGACGGAGCTGATGGTTTTTCGCTTTCGGTCTCGCACACGTACTGTGGAGTCGTGGGTAATATTCTCCCCTAAAGTCTCCGGTCACCGTGCGTCACTCGAAAAATGAAGATCCGTACGAGCGTGACTATTACCGATACGAAACTAGATGTCGCATTGCCAGGGACGGGCTTAAGTATTTTGCGGCCCTCTAAAATGAAGTTTCGCAACTCCCCAGTAACCATGGTGCACGCCTGGCTCACATTTGCACCAAATAATGAATATTAAACTACTATCTCGTGGTCATAAAAAACATTTGAGAAAGCCATTCGACAATAAATTTGAACAATAGTGTTCACTGACAATACCTTCTAGAGCAGACGGCTCTAGACGGTATTGTCACTGCCCAGCGAAATAAGTTTGAAGTGTGCCCCCGGGCCTGATAGTCACAACCTTTATCTACCCAGGGCCACAACTAGATAGTCTTTCAGTCTGGCAATCATGAATAACGCCTCCCTCGTGTAATTTGAATAATTTTAAAGGAATTTAGCGTCTCCATCTGGTCCAGCACCCGTGGTACTAGATCTATCCCGCATCCCTCTTTCGGCTTGACAAGGAGGAGGAGGTTCTATGGAAACCTTAGGCCAGAGGGCTCAATGTCTGAATTTTAGATTTCTTGGACAGAAATTTTTAAACTATTTGCTTTGTTAAAAATGTTTAAGTCGAAATGTAATCAAGGTATTTTTATCCCGTTTTGCGGCCCTAAAATTTAGTGGCCCGGTGCGCCCGCACCCTTCGCACCTGTCTAAGTCTGGCCCTGCGCATTGCAACCACGTGTATGTGCGCTTGTTTTTTTTTTGTTTTTTTTTATAAATTCTGCTTGGCCAGGAGATGACTGTAGACGAACTAATGGACCTCCATTGCATGCGACAACAACAGCTTATGGAGGATATCTTTTCTGAGGAAAAGAGAAGTGACGAGAAGTTCCTCACTTTTCAAATGAGATTAGAGAGATGTGTAAAATGTGGGAATCTGTGCAAAATTATGTAGAACAGAATCAATCAAATAAAGCTACAGCAAAGAGAGCAATGAATCTGTCCAACGGAAATGCAATTTGTCCATTTCCGAGAAATCCTAAAAAGGAAGCAAAAGCAAGTGTCATTGGATAATATTCTTTTTCAAAATCACACCAAAATAATAAGTTTGCAAACAACAAGCGAGTCCGTAAATCGTCCAATACGATAGCCCCCCCCCCCCCTCTCTCGTCGTTTAGAGTAAGTTAATTTGTAACCATTATATCGTATTGTATGTTTAATTTATGGTGTTATTTATATTATATACATTCTATAGCATTATTTATAATATATTATTATTGTTTAATTATTGATAGAATTCCGTTTTTATTAGTTCTTTTTATGCGAATGAATAATTGTGGAACGAATTATCCAAGTTTACATCATTTCCTACGG
Source organism: Pholcus phalangioides (assembly GCF_987345545.1). Lineage (NCBI taxonomy): Eukaryota > Metazoa > Arthropoda > Arachnida > Araneae > Pholcidae > Pholcus > Pholcus phalangioides. Next base: position 20,273,667 of record NW_028301628.1, read on the forward strand.
GGACGTTTGATTTGAATAACGAGAGCTATTCGGATAACGAGCACGTTGGCGGAACGAATTAAGCTCGTTAACCGAAGTTCCACTGTATGTTTTTATTAATCTCGAAGATAAACGAGGAGTGCGCCGTTGAACAAATTCCAAGGAATAATTTACGCGTCTTTTATAGAACAAAAAGAAAATAAATTTATATTAAACCGGAATTTCTCCGGTAATTATGGTTCAAGTATCTGGGGAATAATAAGACGAATATTTTGGAGGAGACAAAATTAATTAACACCCGCAGAGTAAAAGCATCGCATTGCTAAAATTTGATTGATGGGAAAGGAAGTAACAGCATCAAAACCAAGGGCACAATCTTATTCATAAAACTCGGTGTCACACGGCGGTAGACGGATCTCCCGCCACACGTTCACTCTCTTAGTTTTGTTCTCCATCAATCAATCGCTCTCCTCAACGACTCGAAACAACGCTTCTCGATATACTGTACACAGGGACGGGCTTAAGTATTTTGCGGCCCGGTGCGAAAACAACTTTGTGGCCGTCTAAAAATGATTTTTTCCCGATCCTTCAATAGCTTGGCGTATGCCGAGTTTACATTAGTACATGAAAACGACTATCAAACTACAGCATGTACTGCGTAGTATATTTTATGGTAAGAAAAAGCCACTTGGCAATAAATTTGAGCCTATCGACCAACGAGAAAAATTGTGTCCCCGGGTAATAGAAGGTTGAGAACCACTACTTTATAATCATCTCCTCGCTAAGAGGGTGGAAGCAACGATTCTCATCAATTTTGTTTGATCACCTTATAAATTCAATATAAAGAGGAGCTATTGAAAAATATCTGTCCTGGAGCCCACCAAAGATCTCAGTCAAGTGACTCATCTCTGCTGCAAGATGTGGGGGGAGGAATGTCTACAATATCTGTACACAGTGCACCACAATGGAAGGGAAGTAAGGGCTAGACGACAGATTCTCTACGCAGAAGTTGCAACTAAATACTCTTTCATCAAGCATGCATTTTGTCCCCCCCCCCTCACATGTGTAATGTTGAATACGTTGCTGAAGGAAGAATTCAGCGCTCTTTCTGTCCCAACACCCGGGGCATCAAACCCACTTGTGCTCTTGGCTTGCTTGAAGCAAGGACTGTTTCTCACATGGACAAACGGGGTGCGTGCTCAGAGCTCCAAATTTTCAGGACCACGAAATTGGCTACCTGTTGCATCACAGAGCTCCCTTCCTCATGCCTCAAAGAACACTCTATATAAGGAGGCCTCCGAAATTTCATATTTGCCCAGAGTCCAAACTCAAGGCAGTGGCTAGGAGAGGATGGGAGCAGGGCCGTCTCAAGACCCACGCGCCAAATGATTTTTGCGAGACCCTACCAGGTAAATTCTCGAAAATTTCACCCAGATCTCTTTTTGTGAGGTTCCTTCTTCGCTTGAGGCCCCCAGGCCGTACCCGGGAGGGAGGGCATGCGTTAAGACAGCACTGGATGGTAAGGGGTTCTGTCAAAACCATTGACTTGCTGGCTCTTTGTCTTCGACAGAATTTTTTAGCTATTTCTTTGTAAAGGAGTTATTCAATGTAAGCATTTTTATTCCGTTTTGTGACCCCTAAAATTTAGCTACGTGGTGCGGCTGAACCCTTCGCACCTGCCTAAGTCTGGCCCTGACTGTATAGAATCGTCTCAAAACTGATTTTCTGTGTGTGTGTGTTCTCTATACAAATCTACAATTTTAGATCGATTGTCGCTAAATTTTGCATATATACCAAACAGGGCCCGGATTGAATGATAGGCTACCTTAAAAGTTCATCGGAGCTGGGCAAATGCCCGAAATGGGCGAAAAACCGTCCGACAACAATGTTTCCTGGGCCTCAACAACCACTTTCGGTCTGTTTACTTTGGTTACAGTAGTTCCCTGGCAATGCATTTCAAATATGCATATGCTTTTAATGCTGCCAGTAATTGATGAAAACCTGGGTAGCTCAGGGTATTAGAGCAAGTAGGTAAATAATATATTGCATGTAATAATATATTATAATAATATCTCTATATATACATACAAGGTGAGTGCTAATGCGGCCTTTATCTCATCAACCATTTGTCATAGAGGTATGGTTTCAATTTCAAAAATGCTTAAAATGTGTTAAAAAATTACTTTGTTTTGAGAGGGAAAATACAGTGTGTCACAAAATAAAAAACATCTAAATTTTAAAATTTAGATGTTTTTTATTTAGCTATATAACGGCAAAAGAATTCTCTCAAAAGTGCTCTCTCTAGTTTTGCCTTCTCTTCAAGACTTGAACATCACTGTTATCATTAGCACATTCTCCTCCTACAAATTCACTGAGACCTACATCTAACATAGAGCGGACACTGAAAAAAAGTCAGATTTATTTAACCTCCCTAACTTCCTATTTTTAGGTCTTCCCATGGTCCCTACATTCTGACGCAGGGCTCCAAGGCTGCGACACTTGGCGGGGGCCCCAGACTTTTCAAGGGTCTCTCTATAGTGAATTTACAGAGTGAAAAAAAAAATTAATGAAAACCGTCCTGGAGGCCCACAATTGTGGGGCCATGGGTTCCTCACTATACACATGGGTTGTGCAACAATTTTATTCGACTTTTGTGTCTTCCAGTGATACCAGAACGTGACCAGAACTTGCAGTTTAAAGTTGTTTTCAAATGATTGAAAAATCGTGCTGAAAAAACTTTCCGATTAGCGTAAAATGTAGACAAGTCCATTCAGCCATGACAGTAAGCAACATGGCCCCCCACATGGGTGGGGCTAAAAAGGTTCCAGCCCAGGGGCCCTCAACCGTAACCCTCGAAAACAGAATACTAAGAATCTCTTAGTTTTTTAGGGTTAAACCCAAACCCTCTTTTTTCTGAGCATAACCCTTTCAAGGAAGGGGCCCGAAGCAAAAGTCTGCTTCGCGGCCCGGGACGATTCTCATGATTTTCCGTTTTTTGTTTATTTCACACGACAAATTTACTATGATTGAACCCCACGAAAGATTCCAGCGTTGGGGGCCTGAGACAGTATGTGGGGCCATGGTGAGCAGTGATATAATAATTGAGACTGTTTAATGTTTAGTTGGTTGACAAAATCGCTTCAACAATAGGAAATTTTATTAAAAAATTTCTTATATATATATATATATATATAAGAATTAACTGCTGTGGGACAAAAATCAATTCCATATCTCGAGAGCTCTGTTTATTCGTTAATATTAGAACGAAATGATGTAAATCCAGATAAAGTAGAAATTTTCTACAGCTTTATAACCTGAGAGAGAGCAAAGAAACGTAAATCGTTTATAACGACAACTTTTTCCTCGTGATTGTGAACTGTCGTTATAATGAAGTTTTACTGTATATATAATATTTTTTTTATGTAATTATAATAATATATAGGAATAGATAACTAAGAGAGAAAATATAAGTAATCCACAGAATTGAGTCTTTCCTTTCGGGAAGATTCTAGGCGATGTTCGCGGATTGTTATGAAGTTTCCAGATCTGAGGAAAAACAAACACCAAAGAGCTTGGTCCAATTCAAGAAAATAATCGATTCAGGTGAGACTTGTTATGGAGTTAGGATGTGCTTAAAAAACAGGAGCCGACCCTTGTTTGTCAGCGTCTGTCGAGGTTTAAAAATTAAAGAGATAAAAAACAACAACAACAAATTGCGCTCGTTTCGCGCCATAAAATTTGAAACCAGTCGACTTTACGATTGATTAATCATGAGGTGGGGGATCCATCTCAGCTCGTTAGTTTGTCCGGGAAATTCCTCTTACGATTTTAGTTGTTCGTTACCTCATAATTAGCTGCCACCCTACTCGACAGAAGACGGACATTATTAGCCGTCTTTACACGGCGCAGAGAGCAACGGTTCCCAACATTTATGTGCCAAGGGGGGCACGATTCCAAATTTATTGTGAAGAACTTCTGCTCTATTAGGCCGAACACGTAGTCAGGCGACCACGAGGTACGGGAGTGCATCATTAACACTAGCGACGAAAAAAAAATTGTATTGTTTTGTTCTACACCTCACGCACACACTCCAGCAGCGAGACAAAGAACAGAAAGAGGCCAATCAACGAGGTGCGCGACTTGAATAATCCGGTTTGTTTTCACCTCGATTTTTCTGATTTTCGGTATCTGCTGACTCGTCCGTTTCTCCTTTTTTTTTCCTCTTTCCGCGGAGAAATCATCATCACACCCTTATATACCCCCATTTCAGTAACCCTCCGGTCATTTTCTCTTCCTGCACCTTTCCCTATGCATTTTTTCCTTCCTAGTCGCAATATTCTCGTACCGCTTATCTCTTCACTTCACTGCAGACGCGACATATTCCAGGGCACCATTGTGGCTACTCGTTCTTGTAAGGTTACCATCCGTCCTCCTTTAGGAATATAGAGGATACGCCCTCTTTTTTGGTATCATTTCAATCGTCCTCCGACGTTTTAGAAAATTCGTTCTTTTGTCTTCTTTTCATGTTCCAGAATCACATTTTTTTTCAGGGGAATTGCTACTTTTTATCTTAAACGTAGGTACCTACAGTATCCTACTGTAAAACTTCGATTAACGGCCACCGTTCGGACTATGACGGATAACAGAAATCTCTTAATACATAAGTACAGTAACGTGATTTTACTGCGGGCTTGGCACGAAAATGAAAATAAAATCCTTTAAAAGTGAATAATGCATACATATTGTATTTAATTACACACACACAAAACGACCAATATAAGGCCAGGCCCAGGCAGTGGCGATATTGAAAATAGCGTCCTTTATGTTGTATCTCTTCCAAAATTCTTTGACAGTCATATCATCAGATGAAAGCAAGCCTTCGTTAAAAGCTTTTCTGTAACGTCGTGCTTCATATTTTCAAATACGCCCTGGTCCATAGGCTGGATAAGTGGAGTTGTATTCGCTGAGAGAAATAGGCATGTCATTTTTTCCCATCATCACTTTTGAGTTCACAAGAGGGGTGTGTCGGGCAACAGCATTACTTCCTGCGGCAATCGCTTTTCAGCCATATGAGCTCTAACTTGAGGCATGAAAACGTTGTGAAACCATTCTATAAAAAATTGTTTGGTCCATCCAAGCACTGTTTTGGGCATAATAGTTTACAGGCAATACGTTCATACTTATTTTGAAAGCCCTTGGTTTTTTGGATTTACCAATTACAAGAAAGGGTAATCTATGATTGCCGGTGACATTTGCATAGACTATAGCAGTGATAAGATCTTTTTGGACCTTAAAACATGGCGCTGTTTCTTCCGTATTTTTTTAGACGATGACGGATAACAGAAACTAATGGTTAATCGAAGTTTCACTGTATATTTCTTCATTGGTATGTGTTTGCGTTGTGCGTGTTTTCCCCCCCCCCCCGATAATAGTTAATTAACTAATTAACTATTATAATAATCATGATCGATAATTAGTTAATTTCTACAGAAAACAAACTTCAGCCGACCTTGTTTTTTTACTCCAGTAGAAAAGAAATCCATCTCGCTTCTTTCCACACGTGCCCATGCGGACATGCATCCGCATCTCCAAGTTTCACAACCTGAAATACAACACTTCTAACACAGTGATTTTGGAGGTAAAACAAATTACCTCAAAGATAGACCAGGATTGCGGGTGGTTAGTAAGTGAACAGCAGAGCCGGCTTTATGCATGGGCCCACCCGCGGGACCTCAAGTGCAGAAAAAGCCCAATGACGATGAGGTCTGGTGGAAATTTTCGACAGTGAGCATGTAAATTGGTAAACAGGCATTTCTAACCAGGTGTGGGAGGGGGGGGGACCAATTAAATTAACCAAAAAGCAAGTTCTATGCAAAAAAGGCTGGGATTGCACTATAAAAGTTTTATAAAAATTCTTTCGCAAAACTTTTTTTTTTTTTGCAAAAGATCTTTTGTCAAACTTTTATAGTGTGATCCCGACCTAAGGAAACCCCAACCTAGCACTAGTAAGTGATGCCGAAGTATAAATGAAACAAAATACAGTCAGCCCTGCTTAATCAGGTAATTGATAATCTGACTCTGCTTATACATAAAATCCAGTCTCCAAGGGAGAAATTTTGGTTCCAATGTTAAAGTTCCTTGTTTAATGTGATAATTTCTAAAACTCTTCCCCTGCTTAATCAAATATTGGAATTCACATGACAACTAAATACGGGGTGATTATAAAAAAACTATCCCGACATATGGGCCCCTAACTATCATACCATTCACAGAAACTGAATGAAATTTTGGCATAAGGTATTTTGAGGTATGCGCTCAAGAATGATATCGAAAACAAGTGTCACTAACAGTTACGGTTGCAGTGAGAAAATTTCGAAAATATCACATGGCAACACCAAGTTTTTGTATTGGAATGCGATCTCCATACTGAAAAACACTAAATAGCGTTGGAATGGCACCTGTAGCACGAAAATCCCCGGAGCTAGGCAAGGAAAAAGTAAAAAAGGACTTTGCCGTGCACCAGAGCATTAATGTTCGTTTCATTCGTCACACCGTTTCTTCGGCTGAGATCCCAGCCTGATTAGTCCTCCACAAGGTCATGTGGAAAATTTGTGAAACACAATAAAATGCTTTATTTTATGCTGCTTCTCTGTCCTTATTGGTTGTCCTCACTTTTAGCCTATCTACCGCCGGTGATTTTCATGCTACAGTTGCCGTTCGAACGCTATTTAGGGTTTTTCACAATGGAGATCACATTCCAATACAAAAAACTTGCTGTTGCCATTTGATATTTTCGAAATTTTCTCACTGTAACCGTAACTGTTAGAGTGACACTGTTGTTTTCCATATCATTCTTGAGCGCATACATCAAAATACCTTATGCCAAAATTTCATTCAGTTTCTGTGAATGGTATGATAGTTAGGAGCCCATATGTCGGGATAGTTTTTTATAATCACCCTGTACATATCAACCACCATGGACATATCATATATATAAATGTGAAAGTATGTCTGTCTGTTCCTTATACAAATCTACAGTTTTAGGCAGATCGTCGCCAGATTTTGCATATATATACCAAACAGGACCGGAATTGAACCGTAGGCTACTTTAAAAGTTCGTCAGAGCTGAGCAAATGCCCGAAATGGGCAAAAAAACTGTCGGCAACAATGGTTTTGGGGCCCCAACAATCACTTTCGGAACGTTTATTTTAGTTACCGTGGTTCCCAACAATGCATTTCAGACGTGTATATGCCTTTACGCAATGGTTAGTCACATCTTTAATGTTGCTAGTATAATAGTTTATTCCTTTATAATGGTTTGTAACTTTTCCAATCCTCCCAGTAATTGAAGAAAACCCGGGAAGTGCCAGATGTTTTTGGTTGCCTATATACAGGGTTCCTGTAAGTGCTAATGTGACCTTTATATCATTAACCGCCCATCGTAGATGTATAGTTTCAATTTAAGAAATGCTTAAAAGGCGTTTGAATAATATTCGCTGTACAAGCTGGACATATGACATCACTAACAACAGAGAACAACAACTACGATGACAAAACTCAGAATAAAAATGTTCAAGGCAAGCTGATGAACTCAATGCTTGCCTCAAATCATCAACACTCTGGCACAAAGTTAAAAAAATTATTATCCACTAACATGCGAGTTCAACTGCAAAATGACTCAGCACTGCTATCATTTTCACATCAGTTGATCAAAGTTGGCAATGGAAGAATTCCCGTAGACCAAAGCACTGGACTGATTACGTTCCCAAGTGGATTTTGCCCGTTGTTAAACTCAGTTCAAGAACTTGCAAAGTCTTCCCAAACATTGAACAAAACCACCGAAACCATAAGTGGCTTTGTAAGAAAGTGATTCTGGCATCGAAAAATGAGTGTGTGAAAAAGATCAACAAAAAAATCCTAAAAATTATTCCGGGAGACTCCACATCTTACAAATCGGTTGGCACTGTCACAGACTCAGCGCAGACAGTTCTGTCGAAGTCGGAGCACCTATAATGCTTTTAAGAAATTTGGAGACACTGACACTCTGCAATGGCACCAGACTCTGCGTGAAGAAATTGCACAATTACATAATTGAAACAACGATTCTAACTGGATGTGCCGGAGGAGAAGACTTATTCATTCCACGTATCCCAATTATAACTGAAAAAAGCCATTCGCTTCCAAGCGATCACAGTTCCTGATTCGTTTAGCTTTTGCCATGACAATAAACAAAACGCAAAGCCAGTCGTTAGCAGTGGCAGGTATCAACCTACTTGAGCCCTGTTTTTCACACGGACAGCTTTTTGTCACCTGTTCGCGTGTTGGTAATCACAAAAATTTGTACATCTACACACCAGATGGAAAAACAAAAAATATTGTGTATCCACAAGCGATTACCTCAAGTTTTTAATTAAAATATTTAAAAATAAAAGTAATTTTTTCTTACTTGAAGAAATTTTTTTGATTAAGAAATAATTAATAAGTTATACCTATATAAATTTTTTACGGGGCGGCAATGTCGCCGGGTATCAGCTAGTTTTTAATAAGCGAAGCATTCAGAAATTAACTGTTCACATATTTTACTTAAAGTTTATGAAAATTCAGAATTGGTATCCTGTAATGTCAAAATTATTTTTAAAATACATTTAATTATTTTTATTCAACCCATAGAGGGCACTAACTTTTCAAATAAAAGAAATCTTAAAAAATCAACACAATCACAATGGCTACATACGATGTCTTAAAAGTAGAAAAATTATGCGAAAATACAGAATGTGTTTTTGTGAAATTGAGTTTAGAATGCAATAATGATAAAAACAACAAACTGATATTGCCAAAGAACACAATTTCTCAAGCTTGGGTGTTAAGCATTACAAAAAATGTGGATGAAATTGAAGATTTGCTAATGAACGGAAACTTGATCAGAAAACAAAAAGGGAAAATCGAATTGATTTCTGTTGTAATGGTTTCGTGCTGAAAAGCCAAAAATGCACTAATCAACCTTGCCATGATTAGGCAAAAAAACAGGAAAATCAAAGATTTTGAAAACTTCAAAGATATAAAAACATGTACTATAATTTGAAATTTCATTTGTTTATTTTGTCCCAGCATTAGGCCAATTGGCTTTATGAATTCATTTCATCCTATACATAATATATATCACTATAAATTCTAGCAGCCTTTGGCACTGATATCAGTATGCTATTATAAATATATTTCAAACTTAAAATCTGATATTCAATTCACTCTGCTCCGGTATATTTCTCTGCTCATATAATATGATTATATATACACAATATATTTTTCAAAATAAAATCTATATTATGAAACTTCAATCTAATTGTTCCCTGCATAATCGGATCTTATGTGCCGAAATCATTGATATCAGTTTAAGCAGAGCAGACTGCACCTTCTTCACAAACTCATTTTTTTTTTAGCAACCTAGTATAATTTAATCAGTCTTGAACAAGAAAAATCCCATCTTCAAATCCACACAATCACTGTTGAATACGCAATATCAGAAAAAAAAAAAAATTTATTCTCGAAATAAACTTTTGGAACTCTTACAAAAATATATCCAATATGGTAAAAAAAACCTGAGAGAAAGAAAAACACCGGCAAATAAGAAGTGATTTTAAGCTATAATGAGTAGAAAAATATGTGTCAGTATATATATAAGTTTTGACAAAGTATTCAGTGTTTTGAACGAGATTCCCATTTCTTTCGAAGATAGATCAGAACCTTGTCTTTAAAAGATTCTCCAGTTTGATAGCATCCGCAGCAAATTTCCTGATACCATCTGATAGTTTGTCATTTGCCATCTGGTCTTCATTGAGCTCCCACCTGAACTTTGATTCATCAACCTCCGCTCGATCTATGTTCAAATTTTTTGCTGTGAAAGAAAAATTAAAATTCATTATTATAATATAATTTTGAAATGTTGAATGGAATGTGATTAGTTTTGAACAATATAAACTTATGTAACCCATGTCCAGTACAGAAACCTGGCAAATTCATCACAAAAAAACAAAACTTAAAAGTAGACATTCGATACCAGTGTCTTCCACCATCATAAACCATTTTCAGTTACTAAATAGGTATGGTAAATCTGCAATTGAAAGAGCTGATGCTAGAGCTACAGTCATATTGCATAATAGCCTTTCAGACATCTCAATTATACAAGATATACGGAAGACTGGATGTTGTGAAGATATTTATTATTTGAGATGTTAATTTTTTAAGGAAGGAAAAAACTCATCTCCGCCTCTACCGGGAGTCGAACCCGGGTCCCTCGATTGACTCCCGGTAGAGGCGAGTTTTTTCCTTCCTTAAAAAATTAACATCTCAAATAATAAATATCTTCACAACATCCAGTCTTCCGTATATCTTGTATTAACAAGTGGAGAGCGACATTCATGTCATATCTCAATTATAGCTTAAAAGTTTTAATAATGCAATTATATACTTAAGTAAAAACTTATTCTTAAAGTGAAATGCATAAGCATTTTCATTCTAAATATGTGGGGGCACTGCCCTGTCAAGTTGAGCAAAACAAGTACAATGGCTGTAACATCCTTTTCTGAAAGCAACTTGGGTACTTTTGAGACCCTCGTATCTTTGTATTGAAATTGCTCAGACTTGAAGCTTGGCATATCTAGAGTAGAGTATTTTACAAATTCAATTAAACCTCTGAATTCTACTTTTGTCATATACAGTTCTTCAGAAAATTTGAACTCAAAGTTTCATTATTTTGACGCTGATTATCAAAAATCTCCTAGATACTTCTAGCAGCCCTAGGAACATGAAATTTGGTATGAAGGTAGCGTTTAGGATACAAAACAAAATCCGAAAAATTTGTCACAGAATTGGAAATACAGGAAAATTCAGGATATTGCCAATTGTTGCCAAAAAACAATGCCAAATGAGTGCAAGATTGCCAACTATGGTTGAAATTGTTTGAAATTTGCCAAAGATGGGAAAAATAAACTGTTTTCACACATATACATATATATATACACACACATACACACACACACACACACATATATATATATATCTCAACAGTGGTGTTGGTTAGTGCTGCGCCAATATTAAATTCTCTCGTTGTGAATTTATAAAACTTCATTTATTATAGCACAATTATCATTGACATTTTCCTACAATCACCCATTTTCGATGAAAAAAATTTATCCAATTTTTATTCTAATTTTGTTCCATGGACAAAAATGAATCCAAAAACATACAGGAAATCCCCCCCCCCCCACGAATCGCTCGGATATCATCTCTTAGAAGGGTGAAAATAATGAGAAACAATCTGAATTTGGCCTGTAATATGTTAATGTATGCACAATATTTGTTTTACGTGACAAAAATACAAGATGATAATACACAAATTTGTCACAGTTATCATAATATGATAAGTTATGCATATTATTTTTGTCCACGACTTTAGTAAACATTACCAATTCAACTGAGCTATGATGAAAAATGCCAGTGGTGTGTTTATGAGGAGCTATAGCCCAGGGCAGCAAATTTGAGGAATGCATGTCCAAGAAAATTAAAAGAATAGGAGAAGGTCGGCAAAAATTTGTATAACCCTCAATAAATCTGCATCTGCCCAGACAGCTAGGGAATAGATCAGTGAGTGACTAAAAAAAGTGACCTAGAGAGTGTGACCTAGAGATAAGTGACCTTAACAAGCAGAGTGAGCAAGAGTGACTTAAAGCTCAAGCAAGCATGCAAATGACCAAAAAAATTACCTACAAGACTAAGGACCACGTCAGTGAATGACCTAGAGCATAAGCATGTGAATGACCAAAAGAGTGACCTACAGAGAAAGAGACCAGGTCGGTGAATGACCTAGAGCGTGTGCAACCATGTGAATGACCGAAAAAATTACCTATGGAGGGACTAGGTCAGTGAGTGGCCTGGTCATACACACAACTAACAAGAAATTAATGGGAGAAATGAAACTGCGAATCACTCACTGCCCAGTATGACTAATGTTAGGGTCCGGTCCTGGGCCATGGCCCAGTAATTTATAAACACTGACCTAAAGAGTCTGAAAAGTATGTGAATGACCAAGAGCGATTTAGAGCGTGTGTAAACATAAATGATCAAAAGAGTGACCTGGGGAGTGTGAAAGCATGTAAATGACTAAAAGAGTGACTACGTGGAAGTGACCAAAAGAATGACTTGGAAACAGTTGTACTAGCAGAAGTGGGGGGAATGATAAAGGGGGGTTATTGTGCAGGTTGGCAAATTCAAGAGAAAAGTAATCAAAAAAATAAGACTAGAATGGGAGAAGGGTGGCAAAATTTGTGTAGCCCACAGGTGGCAAAACCATAAATGCGCCTCTGGAAAAACCTGAACATATTTTTAAAAGTAGGATAAGGACAGAAAAATTACTCAAATATTCTTTAAAATGTGAATCATGCTGTTACCATAAGGCCTTTGTTATATGTAAGGCCTTTCAACTTGTGTGAATTGTATGGTGAAAGAATGTACAAAATATAATTCAGAAAATAAAATATTGTCCAGAAAGTAAGCAATGTCAAAAAAATAAGACCATGATACTTACAAAAAGAAATGAAATTCCATCAAAAACATTTCATGCAAAAAATGAAGCCAAGTCAAGATTTTTTGCCTGTAAAAAAAATTGTGATATCTGATGTAGAGATAAGTCAAATGATGATATTAACTGTGATACTTTGATTCAGAAATGACTCCAAGGCTCTACACCCCAGAGGTCTTCAACTTTTTTCTAGCTGCGAGCACTGCTTGCACACATCATCAAAAGAAGAGCACACAACAAGTTTAGCATACGAATGCATGAACTCGGGATGATTTCAATCCTTGAATGCAATTTGTACAAGGCATTTAATTGGAACGTTGATCAAGTGTTCGCGAGCAATGGGTTGAAGATGCCTGCTCTACACATTTTCATCTACACCTTTAGATGAACATTTTGGGACTCAGCAATTATGCAGCACAATAATGTGTCGGTCGTTGTTTAGTTTCATTATTCATGCCATCAATCAAATTCCCCGAAATATTGTTAGTAAGGATATCTGTATTTACAGTGTTGACTTAATTTTACATAACATGGCGAGGTGTAATATGTACTGCATAGTTGCCAAGTCACAAAATGTTCAACTAAAGGTGTGTAGCCTTGGGGCGATTTGTGAATACACAGTTAATAACAGCATTTGACTTGGCTCTAGATCAGATATCACTTACCCACTTTTTATGGGTAAAGTATCTCGAGACCATACTTCACTTTTTACATGAAATGTTTTTGACGGGATTTGTTATACCTCTTCAAAAAACAATTTTCGTTTGCAGGCATTGCAAAATTTAAAATGAAAAACCTGTAGCTAGTTGAGAACAACCCCAGCACAACCTTAAAAAGTGCCATCCTTGGCAAGGAAAGTTCTGAAAAAAAAAATGCAGGATGCTCTGCAGGAATGTTACTGATATTGACAGAGTACATGGACAGAGACCCTGGGCAAAGGGATGCTCTGGGGGCATGCACCTAGCTCAAGGCAAAATTTCAACCATTCCCCTACTCCATAAATGATCACCCCTTAATGATCAGGAACGAGATATCTCATCTTAAAAGTAAATGGAAGAAATTCTTTCTAGTTCCTGGTTTTTAAATTCTTTTCTATCATCGCGAAGCTTCATTGTAGCCCTATGAACATAGGTCTCTCCCCTCCTCATTCTTTCTATAATCCTGTTTAGTGATTCTTCCCCCCTCCCCCCCACACACACACACACAATGTATCTTCTTTCTACTATATATGAGAGAGAACACATGGGGAGGGTGGGAATTAAAAAAAGAAAATTGTATGGGTGAGAAGAAATCTACTGTAGTCTTTTTCCTCTCTTCTATTCTATTCTTCTACATACGAACGAGGAAACCGGTTTTTAGATATTTATCATTGATACGTCAAGATCATCCAAATTTATTGCTAAAAACCTGTGCATGAAGTGGTTTAAGGGCTAAAATACCAATACCATAAGGGCTACCAATACCATGCTTACTCTCAAAAAATTTTAATGCACTCAAGTCTTCAAGCCATGCTTGTGTGGAATTTAGACAACCTTACACAACAGTAAAAATTTTGCTGAACAGAAAAAACACATAAATCAGTAAGTTAAGCATATTCAAGAAATTTGTCATTACCACCTCTATACCCAGGTATTACATTTTCTTGAAAAGTCTCTTATTTAAAATTTAAAACAACTTAAAAAGGAAAAAATAAATACCATTTTCAACAGACAAGTAAGGACGAATCTCATCTTTTGATTCTGCCAATTCCCCCAGAAGACTAGGGCTAAAAATATAAGCAATAAATAATTAGGTTAAGAGTATTCAATGAAAATAATTATTTCAAAAGATAGAAACATGTGCAAAAAATAACAGGACCCAGGATATTGGCAAAATCTGGGTTCTTTTTGAGTGGAAGTGGGTCCTTCTCAAAAAAAAAAAAAAAAAAAAAAATTGAAGAATGTTCTCTCCTCCACCCCCCCCCCCAACCATCCATCACTGGTATCCATGTGAATCAAATAATCCATTTCTAAACACGTGTTCAATCCAAAGGTTCATTAAAAAAAAGGTTAATTTACCATTAAGGATTTAGGGGGCTCAAAATGAAAAAAAAAAAACTAACAAGAATAGAAAACAAGATTTAATGAGTATGACGATGAAAAATAAAAATCTTTTTTGTGGCTGAGATGTGGCAATCAATGTCAGTCTTTTTATAAGAGTCACAAATGCTAGCTTTTTTTTCTGTCCTAAAAATGAAATGGGCCCCCACAAAAAACAGGACACACATTATTCCAAGACCTTTTCTGTCTTCAGAAACTTTCCATTTTGAAGAGATATTCTAGCCCAACTCAATTGATACCAATATTCCATATTACCCGAAAAAAAATAACATCCCATGTAACCAAAAGAATAGCTGACTAAAAAATGCAGAACGTGTGATGTACATTATGTTTAAATTCAACTTATAGGGAACATTTCATAGAACTAATAAACACCTTTGAAAACTTGCCCGAGTAAATTCCAGTAAGTAGAAAAACAAATCTTCACCTATAGCAGTCTTAACAATGGCGACAGCCAAACGACACAGACTCTATAGCATCATGGAGGCATTTTATAATAGTTTATTACTTCCATTTGGCAGCCATCCCTGAAGGTGGAGTATATAAACCCAGTATTCCAAAATATTACCAGACTCTTTCATAATTCCCACACTTCCTATACACATCTCATCGCAGTTCAAAAAATGATCAAGTTGTCAAGATCTCACAATTACATCCAAACTCCAATTAAATCATTTGAGCATTTCCGTCCCAAGTCTTTTTGTGCACACCAGGATTAATTAGACAGGGACAAAACTTAGACAACTTTCTTAAAAACTTCTTAACTAAAAGTCACTTATCTCCAAATGAGCTGACAAACTATTCAGCAAATCTTACATGAAAAAAATTTCATAGCATATATACAATGAAACTTCAATATGGCAATGCTTGGCAAACCTAGAAAGAATATCGTTGAAGAGGGATTGTCATATCGAGAGACAGCAGTTTAACATTAGAGTATGAACATTTCCAAACAGGGATTGAAAAATATCATTGTAGAGGGGTTTACTAAATATTGAGTATTGCTGTAGAGAGTTTTGGTTTTACCTGATAGTCAAGAGATCACATCCAGCCAAAGCTTTTATTTGTCCGCTATTACGAAATGATGCACCCATGACAACAGTTTTGTATCCAAACTTCTTATAGTAGTTGTATATTTTCGTCACACTAACAACACCTGGATCTTCTCTCGGTTCGAAAGACTTCTGTCCAGTATTTGCTACATACCAATCTAATATGCGACCCACAAAAGGGGAGATCAATGTAACACCAGCTTCTGCACATGCAACTGCCTAAAAAATGTGTTCACATGAAAAAATATCGCAAGAATGTTCTGCAACATGCATGTTTTCATCTCTGCGCCAATGAAATCACAAAAGCAAAACTTGAATTAATAGAAAGTAATAAATGGGAAAATAACTTTTGAATTAATGAAGTTTATTTTTTTCATAACTCTTGCTTCCTTCATTAGGTTAAATATATATTCTAATGAAAGATGCATTCCAATACATTTCATCAAAATATTATACAGAGATAACTCAAGTGTCTCTAACTCTACATTTATCATTCCCATGGTCGGTACAATACTAAATTCAATATGGAGAACACGCCCTCTAACCTGAATCGACTACTTAAGCCAGCCATGATTTATACTGCATTTTCAGAAACAGTCATGTGTTGCTGATCATTTATAAAGATTTTATGACATTACTCTCGTGTTGCAAAAATTCTGCTTCATTGTTTCTGAAATTTTTGGTCAATCAATTTGTGTTGGAAATGTGTTTATAGCAGAAATTTACAAATAAAAAGTTTTATACATTATTTTGTAATGAAGCAAGAGTAAATATAAGTTTAATGAAGCAAATTCACTATTTTGTATGACCATATAAGTACATTTTCTACAGTCCCAATGGTATACACTTTTAGAGGTTTGACTAAACCACAAGATTGCACAGCAGCAGATGTTTCATTCAAATGCCAAGGAAAAAAATTATGATAATTTGTAATTCATTTCCATTGAAAAAAAATTAAATTTCTGTAAAAAATTTACGACATTCATATACTGATGGAACAAATAAAAAAATGCCATGCAAAATACAGACGAAACCGTTACCTGAGTAAAATTGAACAGCAAAGTCATATTGCAATGTATTTGGTGCTTTTCTTCTAGGATTCTGAAAATGAAATGACAAAAAATAATGAAAGCATTTTTCATGATTTAAGTATCCTACAAATAATACATCAATACTTTTATTTATAATGCAGCGCACACACACTGGGAAAAATATCCAGAAAAAAGTTTTTGATGCAACTATAAAATTAAAATTTGATTTTTCTGGTTTCTCAAAATTTTGTGAAGATCAATTTATAGCAATCCCTGAATGCTTAATTCAATGTAAAAAAGTGGAACATGTCAGCTACATTACAACCTTGTTAAGACAGTAAAAAAACACATAATTCTTTGTATTAATTGATAGAACATCAAATCAATTACATTCCGAGTGAAAAATACAGTGGAACCTCAATAAATTGACACCCCAAAAGTATCTATGAACATGAATAGATGTTAAGTTATTGAGGTTTTTCATTTGATCTCACCCTCCCAATTTTTGAACTTATATCATGAACTTATGTATCATCCCCCTCATGCCAAAAGCGCAAATGTGCAATGTCCTTAGACAAAAAAAAAAAAAAAAAAATGTGGGAAATAGCCTTTGAATGTTTACTCATGTTACTCAATGGAAGTCATTTTTCTAAAGTGTTTTGTAACATGTGTTTCACAATAGGGATACACATTCACATTTCAGGTAAAACTTAAATAGCAAACTAAGGCATCCGACTAGTTGATAAAAAGAGAAAATTGGCACATTCGTGCTTTTGGCCTGAGGGGAACGATATATAATTGAACGATTTCATAATCTATAAACTAACAAATAAAAAATTACCTGTAATTTTCTACGAAAAGTTTCCAAATCTCAAATTATTGTGAAAAAAAACATAAGTATTGAAATATCTTATTTGCAAATGAGCAGTGCAATTTCTTAAATTTAGGAATTTTTTTTTTATTTTTTTAACTTAAAAGTTTTTCAATCTAAAAAAACCTTTATTTTTTAGCTTATTCAACCATCCCTCACTCAACATTTCAAGTATCATCCATGCTTATTAGTGACTTCCACAGGTAAAGTTTCCATGCTAAAAAAAGAAAAATTACAGCACCCCCCCCCCCCTTAAGGTATGAGAGATGTATTTTTGCCCAACAAATGACTAGTAAATAAGGAAATTAAGAACTTGAAATATATAAGAAAAATGCCATGAAAATTTATTAACAGGTATATCCACAGGCAATTTTGAAAAATTAGTTGCGATAACACAATGCGAATCATGGTCAACTTCTTGTGTAAAGTTAAAAAGTTTTACCTCCATCGAATTATGCCAACTACGAGAGTAATAAATGTCAAGTTCTCCTGGTAATTGAGTCATTTGCATGTCGAGTTATCAAGGTTCTACTGCATTTTGTTTCAAATGAAAATTCATAGAGACTTCATCTTAATGAGCTTCAACTGTATATGATACAAACACTGTATTATGCTAGATTTTTTTTCTGCCAGATCATTTGTGAACTATCATTCCTTAAATTAGAAATATCACTGCAGAAAGATTTATTGTTACATCAAGTATCGTTGCAATGAGGTTTCGCTGTTAACACACGATATACATATGCACTTGTACGAGGAAGGTGGTGGGGAAAGATTGGGTTCTTTATAAAGTTTTGTATTGAAATACTTTACTTAAAATCACATTTATAATATTTTTGATTCATTACTGATTTACCTAAATGCGAGGTAAATTCTTTTCCAATGTTTGTTTTCTGTTCATTACTCGATATTAACTAAAGTTATATTAAACACTACTTCACTAAACAGCAACTCTGACAATATCGCTATATTGCCATTAATGGGATAGGTTGGAAATGAAGGCGCTGTCTAATGGTGGTTGCCTCAAATTCATTAGGGAAAATATCTACATCCTCCCTCAGGTTGAAACTCAGGACAGTGACAGCAACCTTCACTCTGGTAGACGAGCATCTTACCACCACTCCAGTCAGTCCCTTATTAAGCACACTGGTCAAATGCTCCAAGTTCTTTGTTATGCATTTCAGATTAAAGAAATCTATAGAAATTTATGTTATGTAAACCACATACTTTGCTGCTTGAATGCCTTCCCATGTAGAAGCAAGTTTTATCAAAATACGGTCCTTGTGAATGCCTTCTTCTTCATACAGTTGAATGAGTTGTTTTGCCTTTGCTACAGATCCTTCAACATCAAATGAGAGCCTTTTGATTTATGAGAAAAAAATTAAAACAGTGATTCAAAAGTTATTATTTTCATAAGATTTCATAACATTTTTTCCACACCACGACATAGTTTTCAGGAAATCAAATCTTTCTCATGCTACCCATTTTTATATCCTTGCTTTCATTTGGGATCACCAGATGTCTTTTTGAGAAAAATCCTGTCCCCAGAAATATAGACCTTTTCCCTCCAATTTCCCCCAAACTTGTGTGTATCTTCAGATAATTTACATTAACCCATTCACATCATATTTAAATAACATCTCTTATCTTGCAACAAAGTGTGTCGAATCCTCGGATTCTTTACAGACAACAAATTGAAAACAAGAAACGGTATATTTCCATCAAAAACTATTATTAACAATTAAATTATTCCTGTTTACATTATTATTTTTGTTTATATTTTACATCTTGAACACAAAATTCAATGATCACCAAATATGAATCACAAAAACGGGTCAACCACTGCCCACAAAAAATAATGAACAATCTTGCTAATGACTGATCACATTTTACAATTGACGACTGTCGGTTTCTAATTTCAACCAGCCATTCAAATTAGTTTGATCAAGTTGAAGTAACCAGAGTAGTTCCCTCACTCAAAACAAATTATTAGTTTGCAGTCGGCTCATTGGACGATCCTTCATTCAGAAGAATGCCCCCAAAAGTCCAAGTATGGCAATCACAAGTCGGGACACAAGTTTCTCCCCAGTGAGAAACGTGGATGGAGATGGCTTGAAAATAGATTTGAGTCTGTCGACTAGTGAGGATAGCAATAAGATAACTCAGTGACTCATTGTAGGTATGGGGAGACTGGACACTTCAGATCATGAGCAACTTTTTTTAACACAGTTGATTTACTGAACCATTCCATCTCAAGATGAAATAATTTGACATCACTGAGAATAATTTTTCATATTTCTACACAAGAAAAAAATATTTCCCAATAGGTAATACTGGTCAATCAGCCACGATCGCAGAACACTTGATCACCGTCGCTAAATGCCAAAGATATGATGAACAAAGGGTAATTTTTAAACATATTTTAGGATTACTTTAACAATTGTTTTAGAAAATACAGCTCAGACTTTTTTCCAAACATATCTGTAACACGATCCAAGCTACCATCTCAGTTGCAATCTCATGCAAGTGCAGCTCATCAAACGATGCAAATGGGTAAATTAAGAAATGTTTGAAAGTAACTTCAAGTTCGACTATGAATGCATGTCCAATATGTGACACGCATTCCTTTAGAAAACAATGTACGCATACAGTAGTGAATGGAACACAAGGAATGCCTACGAGTGAATATTCACCACAGGAACAATTTTCTGACAAGGAAAAAAATTTCAAACATCATATTTTCTAACTGGAATCAAAAGTAGTACATTCTCTAACAATTTTAATTTTAACCCAATATTTCAAGGCTGCATTTACAGGTTTTCTTTTAAACAGAAGTATATAATAGAATCTCTTGGTTTTGATAAAAACTCAAATTTCTAACACAATGCATAGGAAGTGAAATATGTGGTAAATGTTATGGAAAACACTTGGTTAATTCAAATTTTTGTATCAGTAACTTAATACCCCCAAAGTTAAGCAATAGGTAGGACTGATGAAAATCGTGTAAGTCAAAAATGGTACATACATATTTACATTGAGTACATGTTCTTTGCCCCCCCCCCCCCCCCATCGCTGGAAAAAGTAGAAATGACAGCACTGTATTTTAACTATACGTGTACCCCTATGGTACTTTCCTACATTTTCATAAAAATTTAAGTAGATTAATACAGCAATTTGGTTCTTAAAAATTCCCCTGAATCTGTACAATTAAAAGTCATGCGTTAATACTTTCAATGTTTTGATACATTACCTAGATTCAATGAAAAACAAGCAGTTTTTGTTTGTAGGTAACTGACAATTGCAGACCACGAACATTTTAAATGAGCATCAACATCACATTAAACACATTTTCTTGAAAATGCCAAATAATTTTGGACTTCAGATTTGAAGTTGTGGCCTATGGTAGATATCAAATAAGCTTTTAAATTCAAATTTAAAATCACAGCACATTTTTCTATCTTTATACAGAGTGAACGTGACTTGTTCTGCCAATCGGAAGGGGGGGGGGGCAATAGATGAGTCCACGTGGAACATAAAACAACCTGCAAAAATGTTGGTTAGTTGCTAAACTACAAATATTGAAACATTTGCAACTTGTACAATCTTTTTAAGTAGAATAAAAAGTTGATTTTAAGTACAACGCTTAAGGCAAGATTGGGAAAAAAAATATGTTAACAAATTTCATAATAAAATGTTCACCCATGACCAATCAAATACGATGAAACACAGAAAAATATAACTGACGACAAAAGGAAAAATTCAACCAAGAATTTTTATTTAGAAATTTGGTTGTTGCATACTGTATTGTACGTGTGCAGGATTTTCTCTCAGGGAAAGGAAGTGGGGAAAGTCCCACATTTTTCTCCTCTCAGGGAAAACTGTTTTCTACTGCAAAAATACTCTGCCTGGGAGAACAGAAACTAACCCAAAAATTTCCCTCTCCCTGTTACAGATGTATACAATACTGTTAGTTCTAAAAATTTATTACAGAAATGGGAAATCCAAGAATAAAATTATAAACACATTAAGATAAATTTTGTGATGGCTAACTTGTATCCTGTACATATGAATACATACACCTTTAAAATAAACGAAATATAAATGTATGTAATTTTCTTATGAAAATTATTTAAACTTCATTGATAATAAACTGTTTATTGGTAAATGATGTACTTACATTAATGTGTACATTTAATATGACTAAGCAAAGTAAATTATTCCTCATTATCATGAAATTTTTTTTTAATTAGTCTACTGTGTGTGTGTCAATGAATTATTCAATGATTACCTAGCATCAACTTCAGTGGATACTCGACCAGGAATGATCTTGAGAATCTCGCACCCAAATAAGACAAAAAGCTTGTCCATTGTACAAGACATCTGTTCTTCTAAAGTACTGAAAATAGAAAAATGATGACATGCTTTGCTTAAAGTTTTACTTCCACACAAGAACAAACTCTTCAAGTAATCTTCTTTCAACAGGAAAAACATTTTTTAAACTGGTTAATCTTTTCCCTGACCGTAGTGAATAAATCTAACAGCAGCTTCTTATAATATCGCAAACCTACTAACAGTGCTTCAGGTTAGTAATTTAATGCCCTCAAAGTGTGTTTAATAATTTTTCAATGCAAAATTGACCAGCAAATACTGATCGGCAAATCAAATTTTTCAGGAACAGGGACAAATTTTTTTATGAGCAAAAGCATAATTGTATTGAGAAAGTCCAAAGTAATCTTTTTCTTCAACTTTTCATTGCTATTCAATAGGCTAACAAATTTCGAAAATTTTGAGTTGTTGTGCTATTATAATATTATGTACCACTACAAATTTTTTAGTTGTCATAGAAACCCAGAAACTAGCTCTCACCCAATGATAACATATACGTATGGCATAACGAATCCACAGTGGAAAATCACCATGGTAACTAAAAAATTTACATTGAACCTAAAATTTCTATGTCCAATTTCTAAATTAGTCCAAGGAAACAATTTTTCAATTACAGAAAAAAAAACCTATTTTGAACTAGTTCTCTCTCGATAACAAAACAATAACATTATTGGCTCTTAAAAATGCATACGTTGTTAATACTCACCAGTAGCAAAATTGGTACTCTTCAGTTATAATCATACCCCCCACTTGGCGATTTTTTTGTCTTGGTAAATTTTCTTCAAATATTCACGTACCTCCTGTTTAATATTAAATATTTTCATTACTTTAATGTCCATAAATTTGTTCTGTTTTTGAAACGAGGCTTGCAGAAAGAAACAAGTCAAAATGCATCAATGTGGTGTCGAAAATGTGTGCCATGGTTATAATGGGAGAATACCGCAAATTTTTCTTGAATCTTCCCCCTCCTCACATTTTCTAATACAACCCACCGCTGGAATTGCAAAAGACTGTCACTATATTCTTGAAAAGTGCCGAAATAAAACATGCAAACATATTATGTGTTAACCTCCAATCTAAGTTATTTGGAGGATTCATAATTTGAACTCTTGCAAAAAAGATAAAATATGAAAAAGTCCAAGTGAACAAAACAGGAACTCTTGTCACAATAAAACTTACTCAGAACTTCATTCATACACACATACCTTCCTTTCTTTTTGCCGAAGCTGATAGCTTTTTCTATCAAAGGTTGATAGTGATTCAACTTAGAAGCGGCTAAAATGAGTGAAGGATTTGTGGTTGCATCTGTGGGCTTATACTTTTTCATCGCTGTAAAAGATACATATGAAGATTTTAATGTTAATATATATATGTATAATTTCCTCAATAAAAAAATTATGATTCTGTTTGAAAAATAAAAAGAACAGCAGTTTTAATTCAGGGCTGTAACTAGGCTGGGACGAACAGACACTGGCCCCAGAAACCTCGAGCCAAGTAAGGGGACCCCCAAAAAATTTTCACTTTATTTTGCATAATAACAACCCCTTCAATAAGGGCCCCAAAGAAAAGCCTGCCCGGTCTTCGCTTCATACAAAGACCAGGACTGGGTGTATCTATTAACCGAGGCATGTAAAAACTTCTACCAACATTTTTTTTGAACCATGTAATCATTTCAAAGAAAAAGTATCATGCTTTAAATATTACAGAGGCAATACAGGGCAAGTAACTATAATTTTGGTCATGGGTTTGCCCCCTCCCCTCAAAGTCTAAAATATTATGATGTCTCGTTTCCTCCGAAGTTTTTGGCAAAACATTGAAGTCTCCCCCCCCCCCCCCAAGAGGCACAGGCAAAGAAAAAATTGTGGGTTAGGAAGCTCAAAGCATGACCCTCCGTGGGTGAGGCTGACAGGGCTCCAGCGCCGAGACAATCTTTTTTTTGTGCTATAAATTCACTAATGCAATAGAACCTCGATTATCCAAGAGTATAAATGGTGGAGAAGAAATTCACATTAACTAAAAACCCCGGTTAAACCAGGCACAATAAAAAAAATTGGTTGTACCACAAGAGTAATAACAGTAGGTCAAAAGTATATTGGCAAATTTCCAATATACGGTATACCGTTTTGTCGCCAAAATTTCATATACACCAAAACAGCGATATGTTGCCAACATAATTCTTCCAGGTCCTAGAACGTAGATAGTGCCACCGCCCCGGCTTTTCTTTTTCAGCTTATTGTTGCCTTTTGTTTTGCCATTTCGTTTTGCTCAAAGTTGGTTTTACCCGTGCGATTTTATCATGCTGTTTCCTGGTTTTTTTCCCCCTCGTTATGTGGCTGATCGCGTAGATTTCACATATCTGCATGGCTACAATTTGAAGGGCCGAGAAACGTTATCGACTTCTGTACGAAGATGGGCCTTTTCAATCGTTTTTGGGTGTTTGGGCAGTAACCCTAATGCATAGTACCTTGCCATACCCTTTTCGGTCGTCTGAGGTCGATATTTTCAGGTCCGTGGGAAAGGGTCCCACCCCTTATTGGCCCGCCGAGTGCAAAGATTAAATAACAATTATTAATATATTTAATATGTATAAATTTTTTTATTCCCACATGTTTTTAATCTTTTTTGGGTATTCAGGCAATAACCCTAACGCTAAAGTGGGTTTGGCAATAAAAAAAAGTCGCAAAATCACAATATACTGTATATTAGGAATTTACCAGGAAAAAATTTATTGGGGGTACTTAAAAGTCTCCCAGCCACCTATAAAAGCAACCAAAATTATGTTCCTTCACAGATGTTATCCTCACATAATTACAGTTTTCATGTGATTTTTTTAAATGACATGCAAAAAAAAAACACTTTATGTGCAAAATGAGTTTCAACAATCTCCAACTAGTCACTTCTTCAACACCGCCACCTTATAATTACCAAATAATACTACCCTTTGCAGAGTTACCCATTATCTCATAGTTAGCTCTCCTTCACCTTCCAGGGTAAAAAATTTTAACCCTTGTTAATCCGCACCCGGGTACTCCAAACCCTGGAAAATCAAGGTTCTACTGTACAGGGATCCAGGCAGGGCAGCATTAAGTTACTTTCCTGCAAAATAACACTAATCTCTCCTTCAGGGGGGGGGGTGTAGAACTCCAATCCAAACCCCCCTTTTACGTACACCAATGCCTAGGCCAAATGATGATTTTTCTGAAGCCCTTACCTGACAAATTTTCAAAAATTTCAACCAGTTCCAATTTCTGTGAGGCCCATCTTCCCTTGAGGTGCCCATGAGTTAAGAGTACGGCACTGGATCCAGGCCCATCATTTGGGGGTCAGGTTCCCGCCTTTCAAAAATACACTAGAAGTGGTGTATGTATGTGTGTGTGTGTGTATATATATTGAGTATATGTTGTTTGCACCCCCAGGGCCGATTTAAGAGCATCATGGGCCCTCGGGCCAAGTGATATTTCTGTGGCCCTACCTGGCAAATTTTCGAAAATTTCAACCAGTTCTAATTTTTCTGAGGCCTCTCCTCTTCCCTTGAGGACCGGGTGGGCCCATGCGTTAAGACCAAGGGCGTAGCGACGAAATGTGAGAAAATGACCGAAAAAAGGGAAAAAAGATGGCCAAATCCATTGTTCTGTCACTTTGGTCCCCCCCCCCCCGAACGAAATTTCTGGCTCCGCCCCTGGTTAAGACATAGGCGGAGATAGACTTGGAAGTCTGGGGGGGGGGCAAGGTCATTATTGCTGGGGGGGGCACAATGACGTCAATTCATATATACACATATACATTAGATCTGCCCACTCCACATTTGACGCATTGCCCCCCCCCCGTATCTCCACCCATGAGTTAAGACGGCTCCCCCCCCTCCCCCAACCGAAAAAGTTGAAATGACGGGTCTGCAAGGACCTATCAAAAATTTAGGTCAGCTCCCCCCCCCCCCCACCTCAAACATCCAACCTAGGGGCCCCACCGCAACTAATGGAGGTCCATGGCTGTAAATTGCTTACAGCTCGAGTACGCACGCATAAGGAAGGAATAGTGCGTTGAATTGCACATTCATTACAATTATTACGGGACAAAAGCGCGTACGCAGGAAGGTGCATCGCATTGATTTTCGAGAGAAAATTGAGGGAGGGGGGGGGGGCTCCGGGCCCTTCCCATCACAAAACTTATTGAGAAGCGGGGGGGGCCCTCAAATTAAATGCACGATCAAACCCAATGGTTGGTCATGTCGCACCCAATCGTTTCGTCAGAGAGATGTAGTAATAGACAGAAGAAAGAAGCGTAATTAAAAACAATAGACAGCCCCGCACTCACCTTCGAATTCGCCGGTGTCGGCCACGACGACCGTGTACTTCTTGAGCTGGCTCAGGGAATCCATCTTCGACAGCGGAATGCTAACAAGGAAATGATGAGGATAATCACTCACCTAGCCGATAATCCGAATGTGTGGTTGCGCAACAACTTTGATAATTATATTTACGCCACTGGCGCGACGCAACGAGGAGAAGAAAAAAAAAGAGACGGACCTTCGAACCGGCTCTCGTCACGTGCGCTCGCCCCTTTCATTTCGCCAAATTATTCAACGCTTTCCAGCCAATCACACACGCACTTGCGCGTTTTCTCCATATAATAATACTTTTCTGGCTGTGGTGATAATCGAGGACGTGTGGGACAGAGAAATGATTATTATCAGTTGCGAAATCACGCGGTGGAGCCATTTGGTCAATCCTTCGGGTCAAGGAAATTTTCTAACAACGCTAGTGTCCTCCCCCTTCACATGTCGGAGACAGGGCCGAACTATTTCGTTTCGCGACTCCCAGGGCCGAGTAGGCGGATCTCGTGGCCCGGGCGCTAGACCCCGAGGGGGCGCAAATTTCATTCTGAAACCTCTCCTTCAACATTCCAAGGGGGCGTCAAAATGCGCGCGTGCCCCGGGTGACGAAGCATCTAGTTGCGGACCTGGCGACTCTCCTATATTCGGGAGGTGGTCAGGGGCGGTCGTCCTATATAGGAGGGGCATTATATCTGGGTTGAAAGAGGACAAAAAACGTGATGTGGGGGAGAAGCCAAAAATAGGTTCCCATGGCACTTCAGAGATGTGCGATAGGTGCAGTCGCACCGGGCCCCGCATTCACGGTAAATTATTGGAGGCTTTTAACTAGGGCCGTAACTATGTTGAAGCACTGCCCCGAGCCAGGGCCGAAACTAAATACTTTGTCACCCGGGTCACGCCGGACTTTTAGCTCCCCTTGCATGTAGAAGAAGCAGTTAGAGGGTGAATTCGGTTCCTTTTCCCTTTTCTGGTTCAGCGCCGGGGGCACCAGACCCGAATGCCCCCCCCCCCACCAGTTGCGGCCCTGGTAGGTAATGATGGCGCGTCAATAAGACCGTCAATCAGTTAAGTGGATCGCCATACTTATTTTTTCATAAATGGTCTACATCCAGGGCCGCAACTAGATGCTTGATCACCAGGGGCAAGTGCGCATTTTGGCGTCCCCTTGTAATGTTGAAGGAGAGGTTTGGGAATAAAATTTGCGCCCCCTCTGGTCCAGCGCTCGGGGCACGAGACCCACCTGCTCCCCCTAGTTGCGACCCTGTCTACATCTCCTTCATTTCTGTGACCACTATTGGCGTGTGGTCGTTTACCAAAACTTGGGATGTATAATTTACTCCCCCACCTTTTTTTTAATTGATTATTACTGTAGTGTGCAGTTTCCGCCCATGGCACCATAGGAACTAATGCCAGAATCACGAATGTGCATTGTCCTTGCAAAAACAGAACGTGGTAAATGACAATGTTTACCCTACCTATTTGCATAACTACATATATTACCCTTGCATAACTATAGAAGTTATTTTCCTAAAATGTGCTTTGTAACGTGTGTTTCAATAGGGATACACATTCGCGTTTCAGGCGTAACTTAAATGGCAAAACAAGGTATCCAAACAGCTGATAAAAAAAAATGTACATTCGTGCTCGTGGCGCGCATGCGGCGGCCGATATCAAGTTAGTACTTTTACAGGGTGGCTTAAACAAAATCACCCGATTTCTCAAAATTGTGTCTTAAAAATTAAAAACACAGAATAGAATGATTAGTAATACGTGGATATACGGGGAAAATGTGTCTACGTATTATGAAAAATGTTTGTTAATGGTCGATTTCAAATGTATAGAATCATTTTGAAATCGGATGATTTTTAATCGCCGCGTATACGAAAATCAACTACCATATACTGTACCTTATACGTCCATCTTGCATAAGGGACACTAAGTACACCAAAAAACTAAGTAAATATCATTAAAAGAAATCGAATATCTTAGGAAATCAATATTGTTTAATTAAAATTGAAGCCAGTGAGCCGAAAAGGGCTTTTGGAACAGCATGTTTACTAGCAAAAAATCGGAATATCCCAGAAAATTGGTACATATGGTCAGCCTTTCTTTAGAGCTTGTGGGCACTGTACATCAAAGCTGCATTAAGAGACCTTTCAAGCGACTTTGCTGTACATGGACGGTCAGACCTAACAGGCCAAAGCTCGCAATCGCTGACACTGCCTCCAGATGGCGATTTATCCTAGGACGTGTGTGTGTGCGATGTCACTCCCCGCTATTCATATGCACACCTTCTAGTGGTCTAGGGCAGTGGTTTTCAACCTTTTCAAGCCCGCGGCCCGGTTTCAAGCATTTTTGAACGCCTGGTCAAACACGACCAACGGAAAATGAAACGGCTAATCTCACACACACACAAACATTCGCGGCCCGGTGTGAATATCAGGGCCCCAGCGGTTGAGAAACATTGGTCTAGGGCGCTCACCAGGAAAATAAAAAGAGGACATTGGTTCGATTCCCCGCAAGGGCAGTTGAATTTTCTCTCTCCCCCAAATATATCTTCGCTTCAGCCAGTACGTTGTTACAAACACAAACTTTCATATATAATTCTCCAAGACACATTTATATATTTACTAATATAAATCAATCTATAAAAATTTTCTCCAATTCATTTTTCATTCGGGAAAATTTAGCTCTTTTAATATCTTCCGATTAAATCTGAAGCAAATGTGATTGTGACGCTTATTCGTATAAATCATTGCGAAGGGATTTCCAGGTGGAAATGATTTTCTTTTCCTTCCCCCAACAGCCCACAACCCTGATCTGTCGCCATTTAACTGCCACATATTTCCTCACCTGAATATGGGTTATGTCAGAACACTATTGTGTTGGTGAAACTTAAGTGTGCGTCCCCAGCGTTTGGCATGTTTTGTGTTCAGTAGGTGCTGCCATCTAGCCTCCAAATTGCTAATGTTTGGATTTGAAACTTAATGTATGCATATTTGCGTTTACGATCACACAGACCTACGGGGCAACAGAGCT